>NC_134356.1:506743770-507000122 GCF_048569485.1 Anomaloglossus baeobatrachus | reverse complement strand
ATGCGCTGTCTCGGATGCCACACTTGCCCGATGAAGGGATGGAGGAAAACAGCCTGGAGGAGATCGAGCTACCCGCATTTCATCGGCCAAGGGATGAGAAGCCCTGTGTTAGCCAACAGCAGGCAAACCTTGACCCGCTGGCCAGCCAGGGATGGCAAGAAGCCCAGGATCAGGAGCCTGCAGTTCAGCTGGTCAAAACGATGATTGCCCAGGGCTCTTCCAGGATGGACCCCACAGCCCCCTCCGAGGCTCAGCGGTTGTGGAAAGAGAGGGTCCCTCCATCTGTACCTGCATCAAGGGAAGCTGTATAGGGGGTTGATCAACCCGAAGACCCATGAGAAAGTCCGCCAGCTGGTGGTGCCCCATGCATGCGTGCCCAATGTCCTGAAGGCCTACCATGATGGCGCAGGTCACTTTGGCTGGAAGAAGCTGGAGATGCTGCTGAGGGAGCGGTTTTACTGGAGTGGGATGCGAGAGTCCGTGGAGGCCTGGTGCCGAGAGTGTTGTCCCTGTACACTGAGAAGACAGGAAGAAGCCAGCCAAAAGGCCCCTCTACAGCCAATTGTCACCCACCAGACGCTCGAGTTGGTCGCCCTGGACCATGTCAAGCTCACGCCCAGCCGGAGTGGGTATACCTACGCCCTGACCATTGTGGACCACGATTCATGGTGGTCATCCCTGTCAAAGACCTGACTGGCCGCACCGCAGCCAGAGCCTTCCAGGCCTACTTTTGCCGACCGCATGGCTACCCTGAGAAGGTGCTCACGGATCAGGGCCCGGCCTTTGAAGTGGAGGTGTTCCAGGAGTTCTGCCACTTGTACGGGTGTAAGAAGATCTGAACCACGCCCTACCATGCCCAAACTAATGTGATATGCAAGAAAAATTAACCATCTAGTCCTTAATCTCCTCAAGACCTTACCCTGGAAGAACGGAATCTGTGGCCGAAGAAGCTGCCTGATTTGGTGAACATGTACAACAACATCCCCTGCAGCTCCACCAAATGCACGCCTGTGTACCTGATGAGAGCCCGGCCGAGGCGGCTGCCAGTGGACCTGGAAATGGATGTAGAAGTGCCCGAAACTCCTTGCTCCCACTGCCAACTGGGATGCCAAGCGACAGACGTAATACCGACGGATCCAAAAGTATGTGGAAAGGAATCTGCATCAAAATCGAGAAAAGCAAGAACAGCACTTCAACAAGCGGGCTCAGGGCTGCCCCTTTTGGACCCGGGGATGTGGTGCTGAAGCGCAAAAGGAGAACACATAAGCTTGACGATCAATGGGAAAGGACCCCCTACGTCATACAGCCAACCGGATGGGAGAATGAGAAGACCTACTTGATTAGTCGCGATCAGGGGAAGACCGCGGCCACTGTTTCCAGGGACCACCTGAAGAGATGCCCGGGTCCCCTGGAGAAGAAGAAAGAGGTGATCCATACAGTGATGGGCGACTTTCCAGCTGATTGGCCTACGCAGAACGGCGCAGTGATTGTTCCTGTGATAATGTTCCCACAACCCGTGGAAGAAATGGAGCCGGAGATGCCCGCCAGTGAGCCACCCGAGCAAGTGTGCTCAGGGATGCACCTACACCACGTCCCCGTAGATCTCTACCCGCCATACCCGCCATCCAGGAAGAGGGGTCGGTTGTCCCCTCTCCCCCATTGCCTCCACCAGAAAGTGTTGGGCCCAGGAGGTGCACGCGCCCTAATCTAGGTCAGCCTCCGCTTAGACACAGGGAAACTGCCACCTAGGGGGTGCAACATGTTGATTATGTAAATAGATGTGTGAATGAATGCCAATCACCCGAGACTCTCACCTGATTACAAAGACTGTTGAGAGGTAGCGGTTCCCGGCTACCATACTGCCTGTCCCCGTTGGGACTTTGTTTTGCCCCCGTTATTGCCCGTTTTAAATAGACACAACTGAGAACTTGCAGGCCACCCAAAAACATTATTGGGCCTTGTAAATAATTCCCGGACCAACCTTCCAGGTCCTACAGTCTCCGAAGAGGCTGGTTGGAGGAAGGGCCTGCAGCAGAGGAGGCCAGGGTCCCGTCACCAATGAAACCGGTGACAACCCTCCGGGCCATGGGGCCTCTGAGAGAGTGCCGGGTAAGGAACTTATTGCCCGGCCCGTGTGGGCCTGGACCTCAACCCGTTTCCTGGACTGGGGAAAAGGGGTGCTGACTCCTAGTTCTTAGAGGCAGCATCAGGTCTAGGTTTGCTTGGGTGGGCAAATGAGAGGACCCGATCCCATCCCGTTCCCGGTTATTAAAAATGTTTTATTTGCAACGTTCAAGTATAATGCCTCCCGTCAATGGATGAAACAAAAGCTTTCGTAATTGTAAATATGTTGGTATACTTGTATATACATGTTCTCTTTTATCTTTTGCAGTTCAGAAAAATAAACGGTGGTGGTCGGACAGCCCACGGACGGTCTGTAGTTAACCAAGGAGGAGTGTGATGCCCCTGGACTAGCCAGGTAGTCACAGATAGCGCCCCGCACAACACCTGTCCCCTAATAAGGTGTCACCAGCCAATCAGTAAAAACCTAGTCACCCCTCTCAGGGCTTGATGTTCACACCAGGGGGTGGAGCCAGGCAGTTGGCCACACTCACCGAGGAGTTCAGAGGGCCTGAGGCGGGAAAAGTGTTCAGTTTCTAGTAGCAGATTAGTTTAGGAGGAGTAGTGAGTGGAGTGCAGGTCTGTGCCCAGGTCTGCAGAAATCTGACAGGTGCCGGGGTTGGAGCCCGGGCACCTTTGTCTAGGAGGCAAGCGATGGCCTCAGCCTGCAGGAGCCGGGAAGATGGCTTGGTGGAACCGTGGTGGACCGGGACAGGGTAGTGGCCCGCCGGTACCGACCCGGGGAACCGACTCGGAAACCGGAGCACAAAGGGGGATACTCAGACCCTGAAACGAGGTCCAGAAGCCACTGGACCGAGTTAATTAACTGATTGCGGTCTGGACTATAGGTCCTTTCCCACCCAAAGTCCCGACTGAAGACAACAGCCCAACGAGGGGGATAGAAAGCCACTGCACAGGCAGAGAGATCCCACGGGCCAGCGTCTGTGGGCAAAAGAGCTCTCCCGACATCCACAAAGCCGGGGAGCGAACTCCTGTCGCTGAAGCGCAGGTAGTCCACAGATACACAACACGGTGCAGGAATAAGGCAGAGACCACCAACCGGGTGGGGGACCCGACGCAGCCGGCTACGGGCACCGACCACCATCAACTTGTTTTACCAGAGACTTGTGTGTGTTACTAATTGTGAGCACAACAGTACCCTCCGGCCACGCACCTCCCTGCACCGCCCAACCACACAACACCCAACGGGTCCCGGGGCCATCATCCCTGCCCACGGAGGGGTTTAACATCTTGCTGCGCAACATCTCCCCCGGGTGCCCAGTAAACGCAGCGGTGGGGTCCACCTTCACCACAACCCGTGGGTGGCGTCACAAACTCAAACACGGCTCCGGCCGCACACCTACCTCCCCCTAAAGCACCAGCCCCCCTTTCAGATCGAAGTGGACCACGGCGCCCCCGGGTCTGGAGACGCTCGAGCTACCACACGGCGAGTCCGGATCCGAGCGGCTCGGTTGCCGCCAAGCACGGGAGGGTACATATGTGCCGCCCCCGTGTCAGTGTGATGCCCTGGCAAAACCAGGTAGTCAAACACTAGGCTCCCGTACAACACCATCCCTCACAGGGTCACATACAGCCGACCTGAAACCCTAGCCCCCCCCCCCTCAGGGCAAGACAAGCACACCAGTGGGTGGGACCAGGCAGTTAGGAAACACCCACCCAGGGGTCTAGACAGCCCGGGGAGGGAAAACAAACAGATGAAGTTGGAGTTAAGCTTGAGAGAGGAGTGGAGGATGTGGCTGGACGTAGCTCCAGCAGAGGAGAAGTTCAAGTTGAACGGTGCCAGGGTTGAAGCCCTGGTGCCTTGTCTAGGTGGCAGATGGTGGTCTCCATCAGCAGGAGACGGGAAGACGGCTCGGCAGATCCGAGGTGGACCGGGACAGGGTTGGAGCCCGCCAGTACCGACACCGGAGACCCGACCGGAAACCGTGCACAATGGGGTACTCGGACCCTGAAGCCAGGACCGGAACCAACGGCCTAGCTAATCAACCGATTGAGGGCAGGATTATAGGTCCTGTCCCAACCAAATTCCCAAAAGCAGACAACCACCCACAGAGAGGGATAGGGCAACTGCCAGGGCCCATAGATCCCACGGGTCAGCGTCAGCGGGCACGGCTCCTCAGGTACACAAAAGGCCGGGAGCGGATTCCCGTGTTCCATACCGGGAAGTCTAAACACAGAACCAAAACTAGTGCAGAGGAAAAGACGGCGACCACCAGTCCGGGTGGGGGACCAGAGTACAACCGGCCGCAGCGGCCGGCCACCAGCACCTTGGTGGTTTACCAAAAGACTCGTGTGATTCATTTAATTGTGAGTAACCAAACATCCCCTGGTACGTCCGGGCGCGCAAGCCCCTGCCATCGCCATACCCTGCACAGAGACATTGGGTCCCGGGGCAACCATCCCTACCCACGGAGGGATTAACATCCGGCTGCCACTACATCTCCCCCGGGTATCCCACAACAGCAGCGGTGGTGTCCCACTTCACCACACACCGTGGGTGGCGTCACAAACTGAATACGGCTAAGGCCGTACAACTACGTCCCCCTTTTCATTCGGCGTGACCCCCGGGTCTGGAGGATCCCTTGAGCCACACAGCGGGTTCGGATCCGAGCAGCCCGGCTGCTGCGGGCGTGGGGGCGGCACAGCCCGAAACTTGGCGTCACGAACAGGATTAAAACCCATCCACCTACCTGGTGGAAGTGCACCTTGAGTTGGACAGTCAGCGGTGATCCGTTGAAAAAATTCCAGAATTCACCATTTTGCCGCTATTTTTAGGTGCGAAAAACTACAGCCCAGCGTCTTCTCCCCCGAGAAAGGGCGCAAAGCTGAAGTCCCGCCCCCTGGGAACATGGCCGGAAGGAAACAACACCCTGAGGCCGAAAACGAAATTAACCAGCAGCATGAGGGAGTGCTTGCAAAAGACCAGTCTGGCAAACCAGCAGTGGAGGAACCTGTGCCGGGAACAGCCAACTGGGTGCAAGCCCAGACAGAATGCATGTGCCGCAAGATCCAGGCTCAGGCTAACTTTTTGCTGAAGCGATGGACGGCCGAGATGGCGGAGCTGGCTGCAGCCGTTCGGGCCCGTGAAGTGGAGGCAACCTCGGAGGAGCGGGTAAGCGACCCACGCCCCTTTGTCCCACAGGGACCGGCCCATCAGGCCGAGGGGCCCGGTCTTCCCCCGTCCGCCACGCCGCCTTCCTCCCTGCCCGTACCTGTAGCCGACACCCTGCTTGCTCCGCTGCTAAAAGTCACGGCAGCGGTACCGATTCCATCTGCCTGTGAGGACCCCGCCAGAAACCTCAGGACGCAAGCACGACACTGCCCTGGCACCCGTACCAGCTCCACGCCAGACTAAAGCCTGGAAGACGTCCTCTCCGGTCTCGAGCCAGGCCGCAACTCCGACGACGGCCCTGGCAGTCCGCCCGGCCGCAGCAGAGGCGGCGCGTGACCGGAAGTCGGCAGCGGCTGAGACGCCGACCGCTCCCCAGTTCCCAGTCCCAGTCCCAGTTGAGATTTGATGTTATTTGGTTCCTGATGGTCCTGATGAAGGGGGCAGAAGCTCCGGAAACGCGTCGACCTATATGACAATAAAGTGACATTGATCTGAACATCTGTCTAAGTGATCCGTTGGCGCGGCAAGTGAACACCTTCTCTCCCTCACTTTCTGTTATCTGCTGTTTGGTGGCTGCAGCCGTGGATCGACATCACATGCGGTTATAGTAGTTGTGACTCTCACAACTACATCTGGTGAGTGTTACTCCCCCCCTCCCTACCTTATATTATTTGGGTAAGACCCTATTTGCGCTTTTTTTCCACAGTCTTTCCTCGCAGTTCCCAGTCCCGGCTGAGGCACAGCCGGGATGCACCTGCAGGGCAGCAGAGCGGGCCACGACTCAGCGGAGCCCTCCATTGCCAGTGGTTCCGGTCGTAGCCGGCACGTAGGGTGTCCGGCTGGGCTCGGCCCCCGTGCAGGTGGAAGTGGAAGCTGAGTATGAAGCCGGTGCCCCGTATTGGGAGGGGCAGCAGCGTCAGCTGAAGAAGGAGATCGCGGCCCGGGGAGAAGAGAAAGGCGAAGGTGCTGTCCCGGACATACACCGAGAAGGACCACCTCCGGAACGCCACCTTCCGGGTGCGGGGCCCAACATATCAAGGGCAAGTCCGGCACTTCAATGCCCAGAGAGGATGGGGCTTCATATATGAGCCGGGCCTAGAGGCCAAGATCTTTGTATCCCGGACTGATGTGGCCCCTCATCTGCCCGTTGGCCACCCGGACCAAGACCTGGAACCCGGAGAAATGGTCTCGTATACCCGGCACTGCGGAGAGAGGGGGTGGTTCGCCCTCGATGTGAGGAAGTGGGTGAAAATGGGTGCCCAGCTGCACACCCACCCTTCTCCGCCATCTTCACCTGATTAAAAGTTAAGGTAGTGGAACCCCGGCTACCTCAGTTATACCAGTCCCCGTTGGGACCGGTGCACCGTTCCAAAGTTTCAAAGTTTTAAAAATGGACCATGGCTTTGGACTGGAAAGCCAACCAAAAACTATTGGGTCTTGTAAATAGTCCCTGACCAACCTTCTCATCCTGCTGCAGTCTCTGGAGAGGCTGATTGGAGGAAGGGCCTGCGGTAGAGTAGGCCGAGGCCCAGTCACCATTGAGACCGGTGGCTACCCTCCAGACTTGGGGCCCGTGACAAAAGGCTGCCGAGTAAGGAACTTATTACCTAGCCCGTAAGGGCAACACCCGGACCTGTCCTGGACTTGGGCAAGGGGTGCGCACCAGTGCTTAGCGGTGGCACCAGGGGGTAGGTTGTTTTGGGGGGGTGCAGTGAGAAGGACCCGGTCCATCCTGTCCCAGTTTAAATGTGTAACGTAAATGTGCCTCCCGTAAGGGAAGAAAGAAACCAATGTATTTAATGTTAGTATACTTGTAATCTGTTCCTTTTTCTATTTACAGTTCCTGTTAAATAAATGTTGGTGGTCAGACAGCCCGCGGACGGTCTGTATTAAACCAAGGGGGAATGTGACGCCCTGGCAAAACCAGGTAGTCACACACTAGGCCCCCGCACAACACCATCCCTCAACAGGGTCACATACAGCCGACCTGAAACCCTAGCCACCCCCCTCAGGGCAAGACAGGCACACCAGTGGGCGGGACCAGGCGGTTAGGAAACGCCCACCTAGGAGTCTAGACAGCTCGGGGCGGGAAAACAAACAGATGAAGTTGGAGTTAAGCTTAAGAGAGGAGTGGAGGCTGGGGCTAGGCATAGCTCCAGCAGAGAAGTTCAAGTTGAACGGTGCCAGGGTCGGAGCCCTGGTGCCTTGTCTAGGTGGCAGACGATGCTCTCCGGCAGCAGGAGATGGGAAGACAGCTTGGCAGATCCGAGGTGGACCGGGACAGGGTTGGAGCCCGCCGGTACGGACACCGGAGACCCGACCGGAAACAGTGCACAGAGGGGGTACTCGGACCCAGAAGCCAGGACCGGAACCAACAGCCTAGCTAATCAACCGATTGAGGGCAGGATTATAGGTCCTGTCCCAATCAAAGTCCCAAAAGCAGACAACCACCCTCAGAGAGGGATACACAAAAAGCCGGGATCGGACTCCCGTGTTCCATACCAGGAAGTCTAAACGCAGAACCAAAACTAATGCAGAGGAAAAGACGGTGACCACCAGCCCAGGTGGGGGACCAAAGTACAACCGGCCGTGGCGGCTGGCCACCAGCACCTTGGTTTACCAAAAGACTCGTGTGATTCATTTAATTGTGAGTAACCAAACATTCCCTGGTATGTCCTGGCGCCATACCCTGCACAGAGACACTGGGCCCCGGGGCAACCATCCCTACCCATGTAGGAGTTAACATCCGGCTGCCACTATATCTCCCCCGGGTATCCCACAACAGCAGCGGTGATGTCCTACTTCACCACACACCGTGGGTGGCGTCACAAGCTGAATACGGCCAAGGCCGTACAAATACGTCCCCCTTTTCATTCGGCATGTCCACGTAACCTCCGTGTCCGGAGGATCCCTCGAGCCACACAGCGGGTCCGGATCCGAGCAGCCCGACTGCTGCGGGCGTGGGGGCGGCACATCAGCAGCCGGGCTGCTCGGATCCGTGGTGGCTCAAGGGGTGTCCGGACCCGGGGGTTGTGCGACCACTCAAATGAAGGGGGGTATTTACAGGGGGTTATGTTTAGAATTCGTGATGCCACCCGTGGTTTGTGGTAATGCAGAGTACCACCGCTGCCGTTGGGAGTACCTGGGGGCGATGGAGTGGGGCAGCCGTATGTTAGAACCCTCCACGGGTAGGGGGACTCAGTGATGGGAGCTGGGGGGTGCCGTGGGGAGCGAAGAGGGACACTTTTGTACTCACACAGTCCATAAAGCTGACACCGACAGCTGGATAAACCAAAGTTCTGGACACCGCTGCCGCTGAGAGGAGCTAGTTTGGGTCCTGTCCCCGATAGTGTTGCCTGGTAATCTGTGACCTTCCTCCTGGCACTTAGTTCACTTCTTTGTTGGTCCCGGTAGCATAAAACTAGTCGGGTCCCGCTCCCCAGTGTGGCTAACTGTGGCTGCTTGCTCTCAGGGTTCACGGTTGGGATTTTCTGGACTGTTTTAGTGGAAAGTCCTATCCATCTCGTTGCGCTAGTACCCAGATTTTGGAGCGGGTGGAGAGTGGATCTTGAAGGCTCCGTTCTCGTCGGGTAAATTGTCAGGTTGCCTGAAGCTACTCCCTGACCTAGGGTCCACGTACCCCGTCGAGCCATGGTCCCCAGCCCGGTGATGGTACAAGGCCGCCGGCTGTCCTCCTCGACAGTTCCGTGCCCCTTGTCACGATCCCCTGCAACCGGGGGTCCAGCTCCTACTAGGCCCAGACCACCGTCTGCCACCTAGTTGCTTCCAAGGAACCCGGCTCCTGACCTCCTCTCTCCTTCACTCTCCAACTCTAACTTCCTGACACTCCTGACCTCCCCAACCAACCCCCCAACTGGGTGACCCTATTCCACTCAGGCCGTCCACTGGTGTGTCTGGTGGGTGTGGTGCAGAGTGTACCTAGGATTTTAATTGGCTGATATAGGCAACACCACGTAGTTGGGGACCCATAACCAAGGAGAAGGTGGATATTGCACAGAAGGGCAGATTGCACAATACACTGTGATGACCTGATAGTCCAAGGCGTCACATGTACACCTGCTTTTTCTTTGTGCACAGCTGTCACCAGTGTACCTGTGTGTGGAGTGGGAGAGCATTGCCTAGGTCTACTCACCGTCCAAATTGAAGAGCTGTCACCAGTGTACCTGTGTGTGGAGTGGGAGGGCAGTGCCTAGGTGTACACCCTGTCCTAGGTGAAGAGCTGTCACGAGTGTACCTGTGTGTGGAATGGGAGGGCAGTACCTAGGTGTACACACCACCTGTCCTAGGTACAGAGCTGTCACCAGTGTAACTGTGTGTGGAGTGGGAGGGCTGTGCCTAGGTGTACACCCCATCCTATGGGGAGATAAGGTATGCACACCAGTGACTATGGAAGGGGAATACATGCAATAGCAGAAACTGCCGTGTGAATACTGACATGAAAAATTCAATAGCTATGTGTAAGAATGAAATGTGAACATTCATTCTTACACATAGCTATTGAATTTTTCATGTCAGTATTCACACGGCAGTTTCTGCTATTGCATGTATTCCCCTTCCATAGTCACTGGTGTGCATACCTTATCTCCCCATAGTGATGTTTTTTTAGGTTTTTTGCACCCAGTTCAGACATAGAATGGAGTTCCAAACGTTATTCCTTAATGTTAGTAGTTTTTCGTTTGTGAACCCTCCCCATACACACCTATTGCCAATCCACATCGTATATATAGCCTGGGTCTCAGCTTCCCATACACGGTAAGTTTTTTTAACTGCATGAGAGGACACACACAAGCTAGGGACCCCAACGTAGAGAAATACTTTGGCGTAGTGTTGGGGCTCTATTGCATTGATCAATTCAGTAGCTAAATTTCTCTTTATTCATATATTCATGGCAGTAATGCAGGAGTTCACATTTCATTCTTACACATAGCTATTGAATTTTTCATGTCAGTATTCACACGGCAGTTTCTGCTATTGCATGTATTCCCCTTCCATAGTCACTGGTGTGCATACCTTATCTCCCCATAGTGATGTTTTTTTAGGTTTTTTGCACCCAGTTCAGACATAGAATGGAGTTCCAAACGTTATTCCTTAATACACCCCATCCTAGGTGCAGAGCTTTCACCAGTGCACCTGTGTGTGGAGTGGGAGGGCAGTGCCTAGGTGTACACCCTGTCCTAGGTAAAGAGCTGTCACGAGTGTACCTGTGTGTGGAATGGGAGGGTAGTGCCTAGGTGTACACCACCTGTCCTAGGTACAGAGCTGTCACCAGTGTACCTGTGTGTGGAGTGGGAGGGCAGTGCCTAGGTGTACACCCCGTCCGAGGTGCAGAGCTTACACCAGTGTACCTGTGTGTGGAGTGGGAGGGCAGTGCCTAGGTGTACACCCCATCCTAGATGCAGAGCTTTCACCAGTGTACCTGTGTGTGGAGTGGGAGGGGAGTGCATAGGCATACACCCCCTGTCCTAGGTGTAGAGCTTTCACCAGTGTACCTGTGTGTGGAGTGGGTGGGCTGTGCCCAGGTGTCCCCCCCTTCCTAGGTACAGAGCTGTCACCAATGTACCTGTTTGTGGAGTGGGAGGGCAGTGCCTAGGTGTACAGCCTCTGTCCTTGGTGTAGAGCTGTCACCAGTGTACCTGTGTGTGGAGTGGGAGGGCAGTACCTAGGTGTACACCCCCTGTCCTAGGTGCAGAGTTTTCACCAGTGTACCTGTGTGTGGAATGGGAGGGTAGTGCCTAGTTGTACACCACCTGTCCTAGGTACAGAGCTGTCACCAGTGTACCTGTGTGTGGAGTGGGAGGGCACTGCCTAGGTGTACACCCCGTCCGAGGTGCAGAGCTTACACCAGTGTACCTGTGTGTGGAGTGGGAGGGCAGTGCCTAGGTGTACACCCCATCCTAGATGCAGAGCTTTCACCAGTGTACCTGTGTGTGGAGTGGGAGGGCTGTGCATAGGCATACACCCCCGTCCTAGGTGTAAAGCTTTCACCAGTGTACCTGTGTGTGGAGTGGGAGGGCAGTACCTAGGTGTACACCCCCTGTCCTAGGTGCAGAGTTTTCACCAGTGTACCTGTGAGTGGAGTGGGTGGGCTGTGCCTAGGTGTACACCCCGTCCTAGGTACAGAGCTGTCACCAGTGTACCTGTTTGTGGAGTGGGAGGGCAGTGCCTAGGTGTACACCCCCTGTCCGAGGTACAGACCAGTCACCAGTGTACCTGTGTGTGGAGTGGGTAGGCTGTGCCTAGGTGTACACCCCGTCCTAGATACAGAGCTGTCACCAGTGTACCTGTGTGTGGAGTGGGAGGGCAGTGCCTTGGTGTATACCCTGTGCGAGGTGCAGAGCTATCACCAGTGTACCTGTGTGTGGAGTGGGAGGGCAGTGCCTAGGTGTGCACCACCTGTCCTAGGTACAGAGCTGTCACCAGTGTACCTGTGTGGAGTGGGAGGGCAGTGCCTAGGTGTACACGCCGTCCTAGGTGCAGGGCTTACACCAGTGTACCTGTGTGTGGAGTGGGAGGGCTGTGCCTAGGTGTACACCCCCTGTCCTAGTTGTAGACCTTTCACCAGTGCACCTGTGTGTGGAGTGGGAGGGCTGGCCTAGGTGTACACCCCGTCCTAGGTACAGAGCTGTCACCAGTGTACCTGTGTGTGGAGTGGGAGGGCAGTGCCTAGGTGTACACCCTGTCCTAGGTGAAAAGCTGTCACAAGTTTACCTGTGTGTGGAATGGGAGGGTAGTGCCTAGGTGTACACCACCTGTCCTAGGTACAGAGCTGTCACCAGTGTACCTGTGTGTGGAGTGGGAGGGCAGTGCCTAGGTGTACACCCCGTCCGAGGTGCAGAGCTTACACCAGTGTACCTGTGTGTGGAGTGGGAGGGCAGTGCCTAGGTGTACACCCCATCCTAGATGCAGAGCTTTCACCAGTGTACCTGTGTGTGGAGTGGGAGGGCAGTGCAAATGTGACGCCCTGGGCAAGCCAGGGGTCACAGGTCACAACACCACATGCACCCCACATTCCCTGCAGGTACACCTAAGCTAACCCAAAATCCTTGTTGCCTTCCTCCAGGGGCTGATGTCCACACCAGGGGGTGGGCCAGGCAGTGGGCTCCGCCCACCGAGGAGTTCACAGCCCTGGAGGCGGGATAACCAGGCAGAACAGATAACAGTGAGGGAAGTGAAAGTAGAAGGAAGTGAAGTGGTAGAGGAGCTTAAGAGAGAAGCTGAAGTAAAGTGGAAAGAAACAGTTTTGTAAAGCCTGAAGTTGGTCCGGGTGTGTGCCCCGGACAGTGACATCAAGGTCAGCAGACGGTGGTGATAGTCTGCAGGGGGACTGCTCGGAGGTTGCTGGAAGGACCGCGGACGGGTGGTGACCCGGCGGTACTGGAGCAGTATACGAAGAACAGTCAGCACCAGGGCAGGGGCCTTTCGGATCCCGGCAAGGCTAGGAGTCGCCATAATTTGCCAAATCCGTCAGTGAAGGGGACCTCTGTCTCCTAACAACCAAGTCCCGATTGAAGGCAACAGCCCGACCGTGAAGGGGAGACACCGCCACCGCCAGGGCACCAGTTTCCCAGGGCTAGCGCCTGCGGGCAAAGTAGAGCTCCTTCGGCCCAGCTTGAAGCCGAGGAGTGGGTAACCGGTGGGAACCCATCTCTACCAAAAGGACTTTACATAGGTGCAGGGAAGAGACCATCACCGCTAACTGCAGGGAACATCAGTACCGTGAACCGTCCGAGGGACCCGTCCAACCAGCCGTTTGTTTACCGAGAACTGTGTCATGTTTACTGGCTGAGTGAGTACCTCTGTGCCGTGCGGCACAGCGCTGTCCCTGCGCCCCTGCACCTCCACAGGCCCCATCCCCGCCTGTCCACCATCCCAATCCCATCACCGGGCCCCGGGAGCACCACAACCCCTACCCACGGAGGGCACATCAACAACTGGCTGCTCCATACCATCACTCCCGGGCTCCCCATACAGAGCAGCGGTGGTGTTAACAAATCACCACAACCGTGGGTGGCGTCACGGACAATAAACTATCCCAAAACTCCAATTCCCCTTTTCACTCACGGGCGAGGAGCGCCGCTCGAGTCCCCGGGATCCGGCCCATCGCTCGAGCCACCAAGCAGCGGCAGGCCGCAGCAGCCGCGGCAGCCGGACCCGAGCAGAGGGAGAGCGCGGCGTCCCCTCCTCCGCCCGCGACAACTTGGCGTCACGAACAGGATCTTACCGCTCTGCCGTTGGGTAGAGGTGCGCCTTGTGACCGCCGGAGGTATCCGGCTGAAAAATTTCAGAAGTCGCCATCTTTGGCGCGAAAAGTTCCCGCTCGAGCGTCTTCTCGAGTAGCAGAGGCGCGAAGGCCAAAACCCCGCCTCAATAGAGGAGGGGCCGGAAAGAAGCTAAGGGGGACGGAAACAAGATGTCTGCGCCCGACGGAGCCGCTGGAGGAGCGGTGGTCGCAGCCGCAGTGGCACCCGTGGATGGGAATGGGCCTGCCCAGGTCCCGGCCGCGCTGGCGGGAGGTGCCGCGGCCCCCGCGCTTGCTCAGGTGATGCCGTTCTCCTTGCCCTATGCGCCCGGAGCTACCTGGCTACCGCAGTATGACGGGAAACCTGATGCTTTACAGGTCTTCCGGAAAAAGCTTAACCCGTTGCTAGAACTGTACCCCCTGACCGATAAGCAACGTGCGGCGGTAGTGCTGGGCCAGTTAACCGGTGCGGCTGAGCAGGAGGCGGAGACCTGGGCCGAGGGGGACCGGCTCTCTGTAGCCACCATCTTTGAGAAGCTACAGACTGCCTTTGAGACCCGGACTGAAGCTGAGCTGAGGATGCAGTTTTACCAGTGCCGGCAACGGGCTGTGGATAGCATTCGGGACTATGCTTTACGTCTGCAAACCGCCCTCCGCACGCTAAAGCGGGTGAATCCTATCAATGAGGCGGACAGCAACAAGATGCTAGTAGAGCAATTTGTGCAGGGGATGAGATCCCCTGAGGATCGCAAACAACTCCGGCTCTGGGCCCAAGAACACTCTGATGTGGACTTTGCTGTGTTAAAGGAACGGGCCATTAAAGCACTACAGCCCCCAGCTTCAGAAATCTTGGAGCCAGCCCCGTGGCCCATTGAGACGGCCCCCGTTGTGGTGGCCCCTGCCCTACCAACCTCTCTAACACCTACCGCCCCAAGCAGCACGATGGAGGAACTGGCAGCCCAGGTCCGTCGCATGGACGGAGACCTCGCCAAGATTCTTGCTGCACTCCAACCTTTGACCAGATCTCAGCCTTCAGCACAGATACGGCTTGCCGACAGCCCTGAGGATGTCCCCTGGATGCAGTGGAGAAGTGCTAACAACCCGCGGAGCAGACCTCCAACCTGCTACAAGTGCCGTAAGCCTGGGCATTACTTCCGACAGTGCCCGTTAAACGAGCAACCCCTGGGGCCCCGGGCCAATCCTCAGGAGTAGAACCCCATGGCCCCCCAGACTGGCGGGACCGGTATATCGGGGCCCGGCCCATCATCCCCGTGGCTGTGGACGGCATACCAGTGATGGCTCTCTTGGACACTGGATCACAGGTAACCACCATACCATACACATTGTACCAGCGGTATTGGGGGATAGACGAGCTGGCACCCCCAGATACTAGTATAACGCTAATTGCTGCTAATGGACTCCCATTGACCCAAGTGGGGTATAAACAGGTGGCTATGACAGTGGGACAAGCTGAACTGCCACACCAGGGTATGATTGTGATCATGAATGAACCCAGTGATCATAACCCGAAGATAGCGCTGGGAACCAATGTGATGGAGCACTGTATGGGTGATGTGTTGGCCCTACTGCAACAGCTGGCCGCCACGGCGGCGGGGAGCCGACAGAGAGCTGTGCAGCGTGAGATCCGAGCCTTGATGTACCGCCAGCATGTAAACTCAACAGGAGGAGAGATTGGTGGAGTGAGAGTGATGGATGTTGCTCCGTTGATTGTGCCCCCTAGGAGTGAGATGATGATTTGGTGTAGGGCAGCAGTAGGGCCTCAGGGGCATGACTACCCTGCCATGATGGAGCCCATATCCTCCGAGCACTGGCCCACTGTAATGGCCGCCCGAGGGGTGGTAGACGTAAAGAAGGGGAGAGTGCCCGTGAGGGTGCTGAACTGTGGGGAGGAAGAAGTCAGGCTTCCCCGGTATGCCACCATTGCCAAGCTGCTCACCCTGGATCCCCACACCATCCACGAAGCCATTCCCTCAGTCTCCCCACCTACTACCAGCACTTCCCCGCCTCAAGGGGAGGTAAATGAGTGGCACCAACAGCTACACGTGGGCACTGATGATACCCCTACACATCACAAAGCAGGGGTATACAGGGTGGTGCGGGAGTATGAACAGGTTTTCAGCAAACATCCACTAGACTTTGGGCAGATCAAAGGGGTCCAACACCACATCCCCACCGGTGAACACCCCCCTATCAAAGAGAAGTACAGGCCTATTCCCCCTGCACATTACCAGTGTGCCAAAGATATGTTGAGGAATATGAAGGAGGCAGGGGTTATTCGGGACAGTTGTAGTCCCTGGGCCGCTCCGTTGGTACTGGTCAAGAAGAAGGATGGTACCATGCGGATGTGTGTGGACTACCGGAAGATCAATCAGATAACACATAAAGATGCCTACCCTCTGCCCCGTATTGAAGAGTCTTTGGCCGCACTGAGAACCGCAAATTACTTCTCTACCCTTGACCTCACCAGTGGGTACTGGCAAGTGGCAGTGGCCCCGGAAGACCGGGAGAAAACCGCCTTCACCACCCCAATGGGGCTCTGTGAATTCAATAGTATGCCGTTTGGGCTGTGCAATGCCCCTGGAACCTTCCAACGGCTGATGGAGTGCTGTCTGGGACATCTGAACTTCGAGACCGTCCTGTTATACCTGGATGATGTGATTGTGTACTCTCAGACGTATGAAGCCCATCTGGAGCACCTAGCCGAGGTGTTCGCGTCCCTTGCCAAATACGGGATGAAGTTGAAGCCCTCCAAGGGCCACCTGCTGAAACCCAGAGTGCAGTACCTGGGGCATGTGGTGAGTGCGGAAGGTGTTGCCCCCGACCCTGAGAAGATCACTGCCATCCAGGACTGACCAAGACCAACCACCGTGAGGGAAGTAAGGCAGTTTTTGGGTCTGGTGGGGTACTACCGGCGCTTCATCAAGGGGTACACGAAGATGGCTGCTCCCATGCAAGACCTCCTCGTGGGACAGACCAAAAGTGGTAGACCCATCGGAGCCCCACTGGTGTGGGAGGACAGGCATGAGGAATCCTTCCGTCAGCTGAAAGCGGCCTTGACTGGAGAAGAGGTCCTAGCGTACCCTGACTACGGCTGCCCATTCATCCTCTACACAGACGCCAGCAATGTGGGTTTGGGGGCAGTCCTGTCCCAGGTCCAGGAAGGAAAGGAGAAGGTGATTGCCTATGCTAGTCGAAAACTCCGGCCGACTGAAAGGAACCCTGAGAACTACAGCTCCTTCAAGCTCGAGCTCCTGGCACTGGTGTAGGCTATCACCGAGCGGTTCCGCCACTACTTGGCCGCAGCAAAATTCACCGCTTTCACGGATAACAATCTGTTGACTCACCTGGACACGGCCAAGCTGGGCGCGTTGGAGCAGCGGTGGGTGGCCAGACTAGCCAACTATGACTTCACCATCAAATACAGGGCCGGTCGTGTCAACATTAATGCTGATGCCCTCTCTCGGATGCCCCACTTGTCAGAAGGTGGGTGCGAGGATGATGACCTCGAGGAGATCGAGTTGCCTGCATTCCACCGGCCACCAACTGAGAAGGTACATGTCCACCAACAACGGGTGAACCTGGATCCGCTGCCCAGTCAGGAGTGGCAGGAAGCTCAAAATCAGGTGCCCGCTGTCCACCTAGTCAAGACCCTGGTGGAGAGAGGCGCTGCTGGGATGGACCCTGCCACCCCAGCTGAAGCCCAACGCTTGTGGAAGGAACGGACCCGGCTGTGTCTACACCAGGGGAGGTTGTACCGTGAGCTGATCAACCCGAAGACCCATGAGAAAATCCGCCAGTTGGTTATTCCCCAAGCTGATGTACCCACTGTTCAGCAGGCGTACCATGATGGTGCCGGCCACTTCGGGTGGAAGCAGCTGGAGATGCTGTTGAGGGAGCGGTTCTATTGGAGTGGGATGCGGGAGTCTGTGGAGGCCTGGTGTCGAGAGTGCGGTCCTTGTACGTTGAGGAGGAAGGATGAAGCCAGCCAGAAGGCTCCCCTACGCCCGATCGTTACACACCAACCGCTGGAGCTGGTCGCCTTGGACCATGTAAAGCTCACCCCCAGCCGAAGTGGGTACACTTACGCTCTGACCATAGTAGATCATTACTCCAGGGTCATGGTGGTTGTCCCGGTCAAGGACTTAACCGGCCGTACCGCCGCTAGAGCGTTCCAAGCTTACTTCTGTCGACCCCATGGATACCCTGAGAAGGTGCTTACCGACCAAGGTCCAGCCTTTGAGGCGGAGGTGTTCCATGAGTTCTGTCAGCTGTACGGTTGCAAGAAGATCCGGACCACCCCTTACCATGCCCAGACCAACGGTATGTGTGAGAAGATGAACCATCTGGTCCTTGGCCTCCTCAAGACGTTGCCGTTGGAGGAGCGGAACCTGTGGCCGGAGAAGCTGCCTGACTTGGTCGATAAGTACAACAATATCCCGTCTAGCTCGACGAAGTGCACCCCAGCGTATCTGATGAGGGCTCGGCCTGGCCGACTGCCGGTGGATCTAGAAATGGGACTGGAAGCCCCAGAGACACTCCCCTCAGCGGCTGAATGGGACACCCGGCGGAGGGTGCAGTACCGACAGATTCAGGAGTATGTGGAGAAGAACCTAAGTCGGAGTCGAGAACAACAGGAGCAGCTCTTCAATCAGAAAGCGTCTGCGGGCCCTTTCCAGCCTGGAGATGTGGTGTTAAAGCGGAAGAGGAAAACCCACAAGCTGGATGATCACTGGGAACAAATCTCGTATGTCATCCAACCCACAGGATGGGAAGATGGAAAGGCCTACCAGATCAGTCGTGACCAAGGGGGCACCTTGGCCACGGTTTCCCGGGACCATCTCAAAAGGTGCCCACCAGCATTAAGGGCAATGGCTGAAGTACCAGCTCCTCCACCAGCAGAGAAGGCAAAAGAGGTGATCCACACTGTGATGGGTGACTTCCCAGCAGACTGGCCTACACAGAACGGCGCGGTGATTCTTCCAGTGATACTGTTCCCACAACCTGTGGATGAAGAAGTGGTGGAAGCGGTCAACCATGAGCCAGAACCAGTGCCAGTGCCCAGGGATGAACCTGTGCCCAGTTCCCCTATGCCTCCGCCTGCCCCGCACGATAGCCGGGAGGAGGAACCGATTGTTCCCTCTGCCCCACTGCCTAGCCCCACTGACACCGGACCCTGGAGGTCCACCCGTCTCAACCTAGGTAAACCCCCACTTAGGTACAGGGAGACCGTCCTTTAAAGAGGGGATCAGGAAGTCTGTGTGTGTTTGTTTGAAAGATTAAAGTGATGATAAGTAAATGAAACCGAACAGTCATCTGATTTACCGTGATTTGAAACCGGCCGTTGCCGGAACCGTTGTCCCCGTGGGGGACCGTTTGAAAAGTTTTGCATGAGGAACTGCTCATGGACAAGCCAGTGAACTTGCAGGGCAACCACAAATGTTAAGTGGCTTGTAAATAAGTTGTGTTACCGTTACCGTTTCCGCAATTGCCGCCTCCGGAGAAGCAGGTTGGAGGGAGGGCCCATAGCAGAGCAGGCTGGGGCCCAGCCACCACAGGAACCGGTGGCTACCCTCTGGAGGGGAAGGACAGATCCCGCTCGGGTAACTTGTGCTGGACTGGGGTCAAGGGGTGCTGCCTGGGCTTTAGGGGCAGCATCAGGGCCAGGTTGCTTGGGTGGGAGAGAGCGGAAACCGTAACCGTACACCGTTTGAAACCGTTTAAGAAATGTGCCTCCCGATGTGGGATGATGTCATAACTTGTAAATATGTTACCATTTTCCTATCTTCACAGAAAAAAACGAAAGGAAAATAAAACCGGTGTTGGACAGGCAGCCCGAGGACGGTCTGCGTTTTGCAAAGGGGGAATGTGACGCCCTGGGCAAGCCAGGGGTCACAGGTCACAACACCACATGCACCCCACATTCCCTGCAGGTACACCTAAGCTAACCCAAAATCCTTGTTGCCTTCCTCCAGGGGCTGATGTCCACACCAGGGGGTGGGCCAGGGGGTTGGCTCCGCCCACTGAGGAGTTCACAGCCCTGGAGGCGGGAGAACCAGGCAGAACAGAGAACAGTGAGGGAAGTGAAAGTAGAAGGAAGTGAAGTGGTAGAGGAGCTTAGGAGAGAAGCTGACGTAAAGTGAAAAGAAACAGTTTTGTAAAGCCTGAAGTTGGTCCGGGTGTGTGCCCCGGACAGTGACAGCAAGGTCAGCAGACGGCAGTGATAGTCTGCAGGGGGACTGCTCGGAGGTTGCTGGAAGGACCGCGGACGGGTGGTGACCCGGCGGTACTGGAGCAGTATACGAAGAACAGTCAGCACCAAAGCAGGGGCCTTTCGGATCCCGGCAAGGCTAGGAGTCGCCATAATTTGCCAAATCCGTCAGTGAAGGGGACCTCTGTCTCCTAACAACCAAGTCCCGATTGAAGGCAACAGCCCGACCGTGAAGGGGAGACACCGCCACCGCCAGGGCACCAGTTTCCCAGGGCCAGCGCCTGCGGGCAAAGTAGAGCTCCTTCCGCCCAGCTTGAAGCGAAGGAGTGGGTAACCGGTGGGAACCCATCTCTACCAAAAGGACTTTACATAGGTGCAGGGAAGAGACAGTCACCGCTAACTGCAGGGAACATCAGCACCATGAACCGTCCGAGGGACCCGTCCAACCAGCCGTTTGTTTACCGAGAACTGTGTCGTGTTTACTGGCTGAGTGAGTACCTCCGTGCCGTGCGGCACAGCGCTGTCCCTGCGCCCCTGCACCTCCACAGGCCCCATCCCCGCCTGTCCACCATCCCAATCCCATCACCGGGCCCTGGGAGCACCACAGCTCCTACCCACGGAGGGCACATCAACAACTGGCTGCTCCATACCATCACTCCCGGGCTCCCCATACAGAGCAGCGGTGGTGTTAACAAATCACCACAACCGTGGGTGGCGTCACGGACAATAAACTATCCCAAAACTCCAATTCCCCTTTTCACTCACGGGCGAGGAGCGCCGCTCGAGTCCCCGGGATCCGGCCCATCGCTCGAGCCACCGAGCAGCGGCAGGCCGCAGCAGCCGGACTCGAGCAGAGAGAGAGCGCGGCGTCCCCTCCTCCGTCCGCGACACATAGGCATAACACCCCCTGTCCTAGGTGTAGAGCTTTCACCAGTGTACCTGTGTGTGGAGTGGGTGGGCTGTGCCCAGGTGTACACCCCATCCTAGGCACAGAGCTGTCACCAATGTACCTGTTTGTGGAGTGGGAGGGCAGTGCCTAGGTGTACACCCCGTCCTAGGTGCAGGGCTTACACCAGTGTACCTGTGTGTGGAGTGGGAGGGCAATACCTAGGTGTACACCCCCTGTCCTAGTTGCAGAGCTTTCACCAGTGTACCTGTGTGTGGAGTGGGTGGGCTGTGCCTAGGTGTCTGTGGCGCCCCAGGACCTGGTCGTCACAACAGCATTGCCCCTCCAAAGGGTTAATGCTGAGCCTGGAGGTAATTGGGGGAATCTTTGGCCAGTAAGTTCAACATCCAACGTAGTTTCTCCCTCAGGCCAGCAGGGGGAGCTCTGAACCTGGAGTTCCAGGGAGCATTCCTTAAGTCTGACCTGAGGGAGGAGTTAGAGTTCAGTCTGTAGAGAGAGAGCAGAGAGTCCAGGCGCAGAGTGTGCTGTCTTGTGGAACTGGGGCCTAGAGCTGGAATAGCTTGGCCCAGTGAAGCAAGATTTGCAGAGAGGCACAGAAGAGACTCAGACATCGGAGTCTGTGGTTGCCAGGGTATAAAATCCTTCCCTGGTGGCCGAATCCGGAGGGCAGGAGAGCTGCAAGCCCCCTGGCCCATCAGCAATCTGGAGGTACAGCTGCATCCCCAGGGCCCGGTGTGGACTCCAGCAGAGAAGCACCAGAGAGGACCTGCGCAGCCTACCACACAGAAAAAGGGACGAACCACCGGTCCCAGCAGCAAGAGGGCCATTGCTAAATTCAGAGTGCAGGGTCCTGTAGAAGAAAAGAAAGAACAGGGAGTAGGCCTCATACTCAACTGGCCAAGGAGATCACCCCCAGGCACTTCCAGGCCGGCCGGATCATCTTTACCACCTGTGACGGTCTCCCAGGACTACACTGTTGCCAAGTAAAAGAGAAGGTAAAGAGACTACTGTTTGTGCCTGTTTCTTTCACTGCCTGTCGGCCCTGCACCATATTATTCACACAACATCACACCATAGACTCTCACGAGCACCAACTGTTGCCCCGGGGTACCGTTCCACCTGTGGGGAGCAGGACCATCCAAGCTGCCATTCCATCAGCCCCGGAGGCCCCATACAGCAGCGGCGGTTTAATAGCCGCAAACCACAGGTGGCGTCACGACAACCATAAACTTTATTCACCAGCCATATTTAATTGACACCCGCCAGGGCCACGGAGTCGGGCCCCGCCACCACTGACGACCCCCGGACTAGTCCGGCCCGGCACCGGGTGTCCCATAGCCCTGGGGTGGGCGAGTCAACTTTGGCGTCACGAATAGGATTTCGTGCCCGGTTCCACCGGGTACTGTGCGCCTGCAGAAACTGTGCTTAAAAGACTGTGTAACTGTTTGAAAACTGCCGCTGCCATTAGCCTCGCTGAGCGCAGGAAGAAGGGGGGCGTGCCTGAAAAAGAGCGCGAAGGGAGCGCGCCATCAGAGCGGAGGGTCGTTAACCCCGCGCTACCCGGAAGAGATTTTGACAAGTGAACGGAGCCTGGTAAGGTTCACTAAGGGGGAGGAAGATGTCCGACTCAGAGGGAGAGCAGGTGGCTGCCACAGACCGAGACGCCGCAGCACCAGCCGAAGCAATCCCAGTCGCCTTCGCCCCAGCCCCCGCTGTAGCGCCGGTAATGCCGATCACAATGCCGTACATCCCGGGAGCAGAATGGCTGCCGCAGTACTCCAGGGAGTCACATACCCTGAGCGACTTCAGAGAAAGGCTGCACAGCTTGTTTAGGGTGTATCCTCTGACTGAGAGCCAGAAGGTTGGCATATTAATGGGGCAGCTAGCCGGCGCGGCCCAGCGTGAAGTGAAGTCCTGGCCTGATACAGATAAAGGGACAGCAACCCAGATACTGGCCAAGTTAAAGAGTACTTTTGACACCCGCACCGCAGCAGAAATAAAAATGAGATTCTTCGGGTGCAAACAACGGGCCACAGACAGCATATGGGACTATGCCTTAAACCTGCAAGAGGCCCTGAGAGCAATTAAACAGGTGGACCCAGAGAGTGTACGTGAAGAAGACAAGCTCCTAACTGAGCAGTTCATAGAAGGGCTCCTGTCAGACGCCCACAGGACACAGCTGCGTATCATGGTCCTGCAGAACCCTGCTCTGGACTTTGCAAAGTTTAAGGACCAGGCCATCTGGGTACTGAGAGAATCTACACCAAATGACACAGTACCCCTCCGGCCTCTTGCTATCACGTACCCAGGGGTGGTGCCTGCAACACGAGCCGCTGCGGGGGGCTGAGGCGCAGTCCCTGGATAAGGATCCCGCTGCAGAGCTCAGACAGCAGGTCCAGGAGCTGACCAAGACTGTAGCTGCCCTTGCCAAGACCGTGCAGTCTCTACAAGTGACCCCATCGCCTGCAAGAATCGAGTTGGCCTCCAGCCCAGATGACGTCCCGTGGATGCGACAGAGGAGGATTCCGCCGACCCGAGGAAAAGACACAGACCGGTATGATTCAACTGGACAACCGATCTGCAGCCAGGCGGGCCACATTGCAAGATACTGTCCTTTAAACGGGCCGAGCCTGGGGCCAGGAGCCAACCCCCAAGTGTAAGGAAGCCCGGCTCAAACCCCAGCCGCAGCAAGTATGTGAGAGGACGACCGGTCCTTCCTATTGTGCTGGATGGGATCCCTTTGAATGCCCTCCTGGATACGGGGTCCCAGGTAACAACCATCCCCTATAAACTGTACAAAAGATATTGGGCTGATTCAGACATTGACCATGGCCCAGATGATGATTTAACAATTGTGGCCAGTAATGGTCAGCCCTTGCCTCAAATTGAGTATAAGGAGGTAACCATTAAAGTGGGGCGGGTAGAATTGCCATGTCAGGGGATGATGATTGTAGATATTGATCGCAAAGAATCTAACCCACTGCTAACCATTGGTACAAATGTGATGGAAAATTGTCTTGCCGAAGTGATAATTTTGTTGCAGCAGGCGTCTGAAAGTGCCAGCTCCGGGCAGCAGCGTGCCCTACAGAGGGAGATCAGAGCCCTGATGAGGAGGCAGCAGGTAGAGCTGGCCGGAGGAGAAATTGGCAGTGTAAAGGTAAGTGACCCCTTCCCCATTGCAATTCCCCCAAAAAGTGAAATGTTGATATGGTGTCGGGCAGCAATAGGCCTCAAGGGTCAAGATTACCAGGCCCTGGTGGAACCTGTGTATTCAGAAAGTAGGCCTGGAGTCCTGATAGCCAGAGGGATAGCCGCAAGGGAAGAGTGCCTGTCCGTGTCCTGAATTGTGGAGAGGGGGAAGCCAAATTGCTTCGGTACGCCACTGTAGCAAAACTGTACACTGTCAGTAACAATACCATCAAAGCAGTGGAACCCTTGATCCCGTCCGACCAGGCGGAAGACAATGGCTCCAAGGGACAGCTGGAAGACTGGTGCCAAAAATTACATGTGGGCACCGACTCCCCCCCCTCACACCAAAAGCATGGGGTTTACTGGGTGGTACAGTAGTACGAGCGGGTCTTCAGCAAACACCCCCTAGATTTTGGGCAGGTAAAAGGGGTTAAACATCAAATCCCCAAGGGTGATCATCATCCCATTAAAGAGAGATACCGCCCTGTACCCCCAGCACAGTATCAGCGTGCCAAAGAAATGTTACGGGAAATGAAGGAGGCTGGGGTCATCAGAGATAGTTGTAGCCCCTGGGCAGCTCCACTAGTGCTCGTAAAGAAAAAAGATGGTACAATGAGAATGTGCGTAGATTACAGACATATTAACCGCATTACACATAAAGATGCTTATCCACTACCCAGAATAGAAGAGTCACTAACAGCCTTAAAATCAGCTAATTATTTCTCCACCCTGGATCTCACCAGTGGGTATTGGCAGGTTCCCGTGGCAGAGGCGGACAAGGAGAAGACTGCATTCACGACACCAATGGGTCTCTGCGAGTTCAATTGTATGCCGTTCGGGCTCTGCAACGCCCCAGGGACATTTCAGAGATTGATGGAGTGCTGCTTGGGCCATCACAACTTTGAAACCGTGCTATTGTACCTGGATGACGTCATAGTCTACTCCAAGACCTACGAAGACTACCTGAGGCACTTAGCAGAAGTGTTTGAGTCCTTGTCGGAGTATGGCCTGAAGATAAAGCCGTCCAAATGTCACCTCTTGAAGCCAAAGGTACAGTACCTGGGTCATGTGGTCAGCGCAGAAGGTGTGGCACCTGATCCGGAGAAAGTCACCGTAATCAAGGACTGGCAAAGACCCACCACGGTAAAGGAGGTGCGGCAGTTCCTTGGGCTGGTGGGCTACTACCGAAGGTTCATTGATGGTTTCACCAAGATAGCAGCGCCTCTTCAAGATCTCCTGGTGGGCCAGCCAAAGAATGCTAAGAAGCAAAGCCCTCCATTTGAATGGAACAGCCAAATAGAAACATATTATGTCCGGCTGAAAGGGGCTCTCACGGGAGAAGAAATTCTGGCCTACCCTGACTACAGCCAGCCGTTTGTACTGTACACAGACGCCAGCAACGTGGGACTGGGAGCAGTTCTGTCCCAGGTGCAGGGAGGCAGAGAGAAGGTGATAGCTTACGCCAGTAGGAAGCTTCGTCCCACAGAAAGGAATCCAGAAAACTACAGTTCCTTCAAGCTGGAGTTCCTCGCTATTGTTTGGGCAGTGACTGAACGCTTCAAGCACTATCTGGCGTCGGCCAAGTTAACCATCTTCACGGACAACAATCCGTTGACACATCTGGCAACAGCCAAGCTAGGTGCGTTGGAGCAGCGATGGATGGCCCGGCTGTCTAACTTTGACTTTACCATCAAGTACCGGGCTGGCAAGAAGAATAACAATGCTGATGCGCTGTCCAGAATGCCCCACTTACCCGAGTCTGGAGAAGACCTGGATGAACTCGAAGAGATAGAGTTACTGGCTTTCCATCACCAAGGTGTTTCCCAGTGTGAGCATGCTGTAGGAGAGAAGCGCTCGAGCCAGCACGAGGTCTCGGTCAACCCATTACTCCACCATAATTGGGAAGAGACACAGAACGGTGACCCGGCCGTGCGATTGGTCAAAGAAAAGTTAGCACAAGGTGAGACCCATCTCGGTCCAGACGCTCCACAAGAAGCCCAGCAGCTGTGGAAGGAGAGGGGACGACTGTTCACCTACCACCACCATTGTGGATCATTACTCTCGTTTCCTGGTAGTAGTGCCTGTGAAAGACCAGACAGCCAGAACAGCAGCTAGAGCATTTCAGGCATACTTTTGTCGACCTCACGGTTATCCGGAAAGGGTACTGATTGACCAAGGTCTTGCATTCGAGGCAGAAATGTTCCAAGAGTTCTGTAACATGTACGGCTGTAAGAAAATCAGAACAACACGGTACCACCGCCAAACCAAAGGATTGTGCGAGAAGATGAACCATGTGGTTATTGATATGCTCAAGACTCTACCTCTGGAAGAAAGAAACCAATGGCCAGAGAAGTTACCAGATCTGGTAGACCTGTATAACCATATCCCAGTAAATTCGACCAACTGCAGCCCTGCTTACCTGATGCGAGCAAGACCTGGCAAGTTACCTGTAGACTTTGAGATGGGAACTGTGTCACCTGAAGCGGTTCAAGAGATAGAAGACTGGGATACAGAGCGACAACAGCAGTACCGCAAAGTCCAGGAATGCGTAGAAAAGAGCCTGTCCCAAGCAAGAACAAGACAAGAACAGAACTACAATCAAACTGCCCCGCAACTCCCTTAGCACCTGGAGAACAGGTCCTCAAGAAAAAGCGGAGGGCGCATAAATTAGATGATCAGTGGGAGAATGAACCCTACACCATTATTCCCTCCAACTTTGACAATAGTAAGGTATGCCTCATAAGCAAAGATGAAGGCAAGACCTATCAAACAGTTTCTAGAGACCGCCTGAAAGCGTGCCCTGAGCTGTGCAAAATCCAAAAAGAAGTGGAAGAAGTACAAGAAAGTCCCCAAATTTAAGAAAAAGAGGAAGAGATGATACAAACAATCCTTGGAAAATTCCCCAAAACTTGGACCCGAATAAATAATGCCATAGTGGTACCAGTCTTGACGTTCCCGCAGTTGGTTGAGCCAGAGACAGAAGAGGTTCCAGATCCACCTAAGGAGCTGTCCGCCCCAACACAAGATGACACGCCAGCAGTGGAACAGGAGAATCAACCCCCTGTCAGTGGTGAACCTGTCGTACCCTTGGCGACTCTCAGACCATGTAGGCAATCATCACGCATACCTATCAGGGTTAGGCCTACCCGTAGCACTGAGGTAGCAGACACTCCAAGTAGTCAGGGACAAACACCAGAGCTACACAGGTCCCAACGCAGCACTCGGGGACGGCCCCCTCCAAGGTATAGAGAGTAAAAAGAAAGAGAGTACCTATTAGAATGTAAATAGTTATTTAAAATGTCTGTAATGTTGTGTATAAAATGTTTTTTTTATTTAAATGATTGAGTAAATGGACAATTGGGCCACTGGACTATGGGTGGCCAACACTCTAACTGTACATAGTTAGCACCAGTGTGCTCAACACCCCTGAAGAAAAACCCGTCCGGCGTGCATAGAGTGGGGTCATCAATGCTCTGACGCATGCCCAGAGCCTACGTTGGGGGTTTTATCGCGGCGGGTCCCCCATGGAGCAGTGTAATGGACACCCGGCAGGGAGCCACACTGGACTCTTATAGTATTGTTTAAGTTGTAACGTTTAAGTAATGTGCCTCCCATAATGGGATGAAATGTTCTGACATGTTATGTTTTTTGTTTTCTTCAGTCCGGGAGTACTGAGTTTAACTAAGGGGGAGTGTGGCGCCTCAGGACCTGGTCGCCACAACAGCATTGCCCCTCCAAAGGCTTAATGCTGAGCCTGGAGGTAATTGGGGGAATGTTTGGCCAGTAAGTTCAACATCCAACGTAGTTTCTCCCTCAGGCCAGCAGGGGGAGCTCTGAACCTGGAGTTCCAGGGAGCATTCCTTAAGTCTGACCTGAGGGAGGAGTTAGAGTTCAGTCTGTAGAGAGAGAGCAGAGAGTCCAGACGCAGAGTGTGCTGTCTTGTGGAACTGGGGCCTAGAGCTGGAATAGCCTGGCCCAGTGAAGCAAGATTTGCAGAGAGGCACAGAAGAGACTCAGACATTGGAGTCTGTGGTTGCCAGGGTATAAAATCCTTCCCTGGTGGCCGAATCCGGAGGGCAGGAGAGCTGCAAGCCCCCTGGCCCATCAGCAATCTGGAGGTACAGCTGCATCCCCAGGGCCCGGTGTGGACTCCAACAGAGAAGCACCAGAGAGGGCCTGCGCAGCCTACCACACAGAAAAAGGGACGAACCACCGGTCCCAGCAGCAAGAGGGCCATTGCTAAATTCAGAGTGCAGGGTCCTGTAGAAGAAAAGAAAGAACAGGGAGTAGGCCTCATACTCAACTGGCCAAGGAGATCACCCCCAGGCCGGCCGGATCATCTTTACCACCTGTGACGGTCTCCCAGGACTACACTGTTGCCAAGTAAAAGAGGAGAAGGTAAAGAGACTACTGTTTGTGCCTGTTTCTTTCACTGCCTGTCAGCCCTGCACCGTATTATTCACACAACATCACACCATAGACTCTCACGAGCACCAACTGTTGCCCCGGGGTACCGCTCCACCTGTGAGGAGCAGAACCATCCAAGCTGCCATTCCATCAGCCCCGGAGGCCCCATACAGCAGCGGCGGCTTAATAGCCGCAAACAACAGGTAACCATAAACTTTATTCACCAGCCATATTTAATTGACACCCACCAGGGCCACGGAGTCGGGCCCCGCCACCACTGACGACCCCCGGACTAGTCCGGCCCGGCACCGGGTGTCCCATAGCCCTGGGGTGGGCGAGTCATGTACACCCCATCCTAGGTACAGAGCTGTCACCAGTGTACCTGTTTATGGAGTGGGAGGGCAGTGCCTTGGTGTACAGCCTCTGTCCTAGGTGCACAGCTGTCACCAGTGTACCTGTGTGTGGAGTGGGAGGGCAGTACCAAGGTGTACACCCCCTGTCCTAGGTGCAGAGTTTTCACCAGTGTACCTGTCAGTGGACTGGGTGGGCTGTGCCTAGGTGTACATGTCGCGGGCGGAGGAGGGGAAGCTGCGCTCTCCCACTGCTCGGGTCCGGCCGCTGCTGCGGCTGCCGCTGCTGCTCGGTGGTGGCTCGAGCGGTGGGCCGGATCCCGGGGACTCGAGCGGCGCTCCTCACCCGTGAGTGAAAAGGGTTTTTGATTGTGGGGATTGGATATTGTCCGTGACGCCACCCACGGTTGTGGTGATAATGGTGACACCACCGCTGCTCTGGACGGGGATCCTGGGAGCGGTGACAGGGAGCAGCCTTGTTGTTAGTTCTCCCCTCCGTGGGTAGGGGGTTGGTTGCCCCGGGGCCCGGTGATGGAGGGCAGGCGGGATACGGGGCCTGGTGAGGTGCAGGGTCGCAGGGGCAGCGCTGTGCCGCACGGCACGGTGGTACTCACTCAGCCCAATGATGAAGACACAGTTCTCGGTAAAACACTCGGCTGGATGGACGGGTCCCACAGACGGCTGCGGTGTTGTTTCTCCCAGCAGGTTGATGGTGACTGCCTTTCCCTGCACCTATGTACGGTTGATGGTTCCGATGGGTTCCCACCGGTAACCCGCTCCCCAGCTTGGATATGGGCTGGAGGAGCCCCTCTTTGCCCGCAGGCTCTGGCCCTGGGAAACGGTTGCCTTGGCGGTGGCAGTGTCTCCCTCTGTTGGTTGGACTGTTGCCTTCTGTTGGGACTTGGCTGTTTGGAAACCCAGGAGGTCCCCTTCACTAACGGATTCGGCAAATTCACGGCGACTTCAAGCCTTGCCGGGGTCCGAAAAGCCCCTGCCAGATGGCGCTGGCTTCTCTTTGTGTACCGGTCCGGTACCGCCAGGCCACCGCCCGTCCACGGTCCTTACGGTAACTCGGATAGGCCACTCCTGCAGACGGTCACCACCGTCTGCCAACCTTGCTGTTCTGTCCGGGCCACACACCCGGACCAACTTCTGTCTGCTCCTTTACCACTTTCCTTCCTCTCACTTTCACTTCCCTCACTCAACTGTCCTCTTTTCTCGCCTCCAGGACTGTGAACTCCTCGGTGGGCGCGACCAACCGCCTGGCTTACCCCCTGGTGTGATCATCAGCCCCTGGAGGAAGGCAACAAGGGTTTTGTGTCTGACTTCGGTGTGCCTGCTGGGAGTGTGGGGTGAGTGGGTGTTGTGCTCTGTGGCCCCTGGCTTGTCCAGGGCGCCACATTCCCCCTTAGTTAAATGCAGACCGTCCGCGGGCTGCCCGTCCATCACCGGTTTTATTTTCACCAACTGAAAAAGATAAAAAACGGTAACACACATACAATTATAATAACTTCTTCCCACATCGGGAGGTACTCTTACTTAAAACGTTACGGTTACGGCTTCCGCTCTCTCCCACCCAAGCAACCTGGCCCTGATGCTGCCCCTAAGCAAACAGGCAGCACCCCTTGACCCCAGTCCAGCACAAGTTGCCCGAGCGGCTTCTGTCCTTTTCAGGGGACCCAGGTCCATGAGGAACCCCTGAAACCCCCAGAGGATTGCCACCGGTTCCGGTGGTGGCTGGCCCCAGCCTACTCCACTGCGGGCCCTTCCTCCAATCTGCCTCTCCGGAGGCGGTAACGGTGGAAGCCACAACAACATTATTTACATGCCACTAGTATGTGGTTGCCCTGCAAGTTCTCGGGCCTGTTCATAAAGAGTTCTTTATGCAACTTTTTGAACGGTCCCCACGGGGACAACGGTGTTGGCAACAACCGGTTTCAATCATCAGTAAATCAGATGGCAATCAGGTGACTTCATCGGTAGATTATCCTTATCATTTTCAAACTTTCAAACTTTAAACAGTACTTTCTTAAAACACACGTGGTCCAAACGGGGACCGGGACAACGGCATTCCGCTGCCCTTACTCCGACTCTTCGGTGTCTGCTGGAGGAGAGGGTGCGGCGGACACCCGGGCTTCCTAACTGCCCCTCAGCTTGGCATCCAGCGCAAACCACCCCCTCTCCCCACAGTGCCGGGTGTACTGCACCAGGTCGCCCGGCATCAGGTTACGGCCTGGGTGCTCTTCTGGCAGGTGGGTATTAACATCCCGCCGGGCTATAAAGACTTCGGCCTCCAGGCCCGGTTCATAGATGAAACCATAGCCCCGGCGGACATCAAACCGCCTCACCTGCCCTTCATACAGCGGGCCCCGGACACGGAAGGTCGCTTGTCTCAGGCTCTCCTTCTCCCGAATTGCACGGGCCACCAACTCCGCATTCTTCCTTTCCCTCTCCTCGATTTCTGGGCCCAACGGTATCGGCTCCCTATCCCAGTACGGTGCTGCTGCGAGCTCCGGTGCACGGGTCAGGCCCAGCGAGACCTTTTGAACACTGCCCACTGCTGGTGATCTGGGCGGAAGGTCCCGCGGTGACTTGGCCTTGGGCGCCGCCTTGCAGCGGCAACCCGGCGCAACCTCAGCCGAGGTGTAGGGGATGGGCACAGGGGCTTTCTTCCGCTGGGCCTTCGGCACAGAGCGGTCTGTCGGCTCCGGCTCGGGGAATCTCTCGGGTGATGCCTCTGGTTCGGGTTTCGGGGCTTTCCACGGTAGCACCTCCGGTCGGCTACGGGCTCCGGCTACAGGTCGGTCCGCCTGGGCGGACATGCTGGGTATCGCTACCAGTTGCGGTGGTAGCGGGCCTAGTGGCGGGGTCACGGCAGCTGGGACGGGTGGCGAGGGAGGCAGTAGGGCGAGGGGGTTCATACCGGGTCCCGCAGCCACGATGACCGACCCACTAGGGGTACCGGGGCGTGGGTCACTCACCCTCCCTTCCGCAACTTCCTCCTCGCGTCTCCGCACGGTCGCAATGACCTCAGGCATGTCGGTCTCCCACTCCTCCAAGAGGAGCTGCATCTTGACCTGCAGCCTCTGATAGAGCTGCGCGGTCCGGATCTCCACCCACGCCGCTGTTCCAGGCGCGGGGGCTACGGTGCTCCGGGACGGCATGTACATCTTGCTAGCGGCCTCTCCCAGGAACAAGATGGCCGCAGGGTCCTGGCGTCCCTGCTTTTATAGCCGCGCTCACATGCGACCCGCCGCCATTTCGTCCCCCTTAGATTCTTTCCGGCTCCTCCTCTATTGGGGCGGGGTTTTGGCCTTCGTGCCTCTACTACTCGAGGAGACGCTCGAGCGGGAACTCTTCGCGCCCAAAATGGCGGCTTCAGCAAATTTTCAGCCGGACACCTCCGGCAATAACAAGGCGCACCTCCACTCAATGGCAGAGCGGTAAGATCCTGTTCACAGCGCCAAGTTGTCGCGGGCAGAGGAGGGGACGCTGCGCTCTCCCACTGCTCGGGTCCGGCCGCTGCGGCTGCTGCCGCTGCTGCTCGGTGGTGGCTCGAGCGGTGGGCCGGATCCCGGGGACTCGAGCGGCGCTCCTCGCCCGTGAGTGAAAAGGGTTTTTGATTGTGGGGATTGGATATTGTCCGTGACGCCACCCACGGTTGTGGTGATAATGGTGACACCACCGCTGCTCTGGACGGGGATCCCGGGAGCGGTGACAGGGAGCAGCCTTGTTGTTAGTTCTCCCCTCCGTGGGTAGGGGGTTGGTTGCCCCGGGGCCCGGTGATGGGGTAGGGATGGAGGGCAGGCGGGTTACGGGGCCTGGTGAGGTGCAGGGTCGCAGGGGCAGCGCTGTGCCGCACGGCACGGTGGTACTCACTCAGCCCAATGATGAAGACACAGTTCTCGGTAAAACACTCGGCTGGATGGACGGGTCCCACAGACGGCTGCGGTGTTGTTTCTCCCAGCAGGTTGATGGTGACTGCCTTTCCCTGCACCTATGTACGGTTGATGGTTCCGATGGGTTCCCACCGGTAACCCGCTCCCCAGCTTGGATATGGGCTGGAGGAGCCCCTCTTTGCCCGCAGGCTCTGGCCCTGGGAAACGGTTGCCTTGGCGGTGTCTCCCTCTGTTGGTTGGACTGTTGCCTTCTGTCGGGACTTGGCTGTTTGGAAACCCAGGAGGTCCCCTTCACTAACAGATTTGGCAAAGGCAAATTCACGGCGACTCCTAGCCTTGCCGGGGTCCGAAAAGCCCCTGCCAGATGGTGCTGGCTTCTCTTTGTGTACCGGTCCGGTACCGCCGGGCCACCGCCCGTCCACTGTCCTTACGGTAACTCAGATAGGCCACTCCTGCAGACGGTCACCACCGTCTGCCAACCTTGCTGTTCTGTCCGGGCCACACACCCGGACCAACTTCTGTCTGCTCCTTTACCACTTTCCTTCCTCTCACTTTCACTTCCCTCACTCAACTGTCCTCTTTTCCCGCCTCCAGGACTGTGAACTCCTCGGTGGGCGGGACCAACCGCCTGGCCCACCCCCTGGTGTGATCATCAGCCCCTGGAGGAAGGCAACAAGGGTTTTGTGTCTGACTTCGGTGTGGCTGCTGGGAGTGTGGGGTGAGTGGGTGTTGTGCTCTGTGGCCCCTGGCTTGTCCAGGGCGCCACATACACCCCGTCCTAGGTACAGAGCTGTCACCAGTGTACCTGTTTGTGGAGTGGGTGGGCAGTGCCTAGGTGAACACCCCCTGACCGAGGTACAGAGCTGTCACCAGTGTACCTGTATGTGGAATGGGAGGGCAGTGCCTAGGTGTACACCCCCTGTCCGAAGTACAGACCTGTCACCAGTGTACCTGTGTGTGGAGTGGGTGGGCTGTACCTAGGTGTACACCCCGTCCTAGATACAGAGCTGTCACCAGTGTACCTGTATGTGGAATGGGAGGGCAGTGCCTAGGTGTACACCCCCTGTCCGAAGTACAGACCTGTCACCAGTGTACCTGTGTGTGGAGTGGGTGGGCTGTACCTAGGTGTACACCCCATCCTAGATACAGAGCTGTCACCAGTGTACCTGTGTGTGGCGTGGGAGGGCTGTGCCTAGGTGTAAACCCCCTGTCCTAGTTGTAGAGTTTCCACCAGTGCACCTGTGTGTGGAGTGGGTGGGCTGTGCCTAGGTGTACACCCCGTCCTAGATACAGAGCTGTCACCAGTGTACCTGTGTGTGGCGTGGGAGGGCTGTGCCTAGGTGTAAACCCACTGTCCTAGTTGTAGAGTTTCCACCAGTGCACCTGTGTGTGGAGTGGGAGGGCTGTGCCTAGGTGTACACCCCGTCCTAGGTACAGCGCTGTCACCAGTATACCTGTGTGTGGAGTGGGAGGGCAGTGCCTAGGTGTACACCCCCTGTCCGAGGTACAGAGATGTCACCAGTGTACCTGTGTGTGGAGTGGGAGGGCAGTGCCTAGGTGTACACCCCCTGTCCGAGATACAGAGATGTCACCAGTGTACCTGTGTGTGGAGTGGGAGGGCAGTGCCTAGGTGTACACCCCCTGTCCGAGATACAGAGATGTCACCAGTGTACCTGTGTGTGGAGTGGGAGGGCAGTGCCTAGGTGTACACCCCCTGTCCGAGATACAGAGATGTCACCAGTGTACCTGTGTGTGGAGTGGGAGGGCAGTGCCTAGGTGTACACCCCCTGTGCTAGGTGCAGAGCTGTCACCTGTGCTCACACAGAATGGTTCATGTTCTCAGGGGCAGCTCCTGAGTCCTGCCTGCAGCGATGATCACGGTGTTCTTCACTGCCCTCCCGGGGCTGCTGCTTCTCCCCCTGCTCATCAGCTTCATCTTCCCGTACATCTTCCAGGACATTGCCCACTTCATCACTGTGGTGCGCTATGGCATCAGGAGCAAGAAGCAGAGCGGGAAGACCCCCGCGCACACGGTGGTGGACATATTCCTGGAGCAGGTGGAGAAGTGTCCGGACAAGCCGTTCATCATCTACCAGGAGGAGGTGTACACTTACTCCGAGATAGACCGGCTCAGCAACCAGGCAGCGCGGGCTCTGCGCAAACACGCGGGGGTGAAGTCCGGGGACTGCGTGGCCGTGTACATGAGCAATGCCCCGGCTTACATCTGGATCTGGCTTGGGGTGGCAAAGCTGGGCTGTGCCCTGTCCTGCCTCAATAATAACATCAGGTCCCAGTCGTTCCTGCACTGCTTCAGGTGCAGCGGTGCCAAGATCATCCTGGCGGATCCCGGTAAGAGCCCACTCACACTTGTCCCCGCACACTGGTCCCCCTCACACTTGTCCCCGCACACTGGTCCCCCTCACACTTGTCCCCCTCATACTTGTCCCTCTCACACTTGTCCCCCTCACACTTGTCCCCCTCACACTTGTCACCCTCACATTTGTCCCCCTCACACTTGTCCCTCTCACATTTGTCCCCCTCACACTTGTCCCCCTCACACTTGTCCCCTCACATTTGTCCCCCTCACACTTGTCCCCCTCACACTTGTCCCCCTCACATTTGTCCCCCTCACACTTGTCCCCCTCACACTTGTCCCCCTCACACTTGTCCCCCTCACATTTGTCCCCCTCACACTTGTCCCCCTCACATTTATCCCCCTCATACTTGTCCCTCTCACACTTGTCCCCCTCACACTTGTCCCCCTCACACTTGTCACCCTCACATTTGTCCCCCTCACACTTGTCCCTCTCACATTTGTCCCCCTCACACTTGTCCCCCTCACACTTGTCCCCTCACATTTGTCCCCCTCACACTTGTCCCCCTCACACTTGTCCCCCTCACACTTGTCCCCCTCACACTTGTCCCCCTCACACTTGTCCCCCTCACATTTGTCCCCCTCACACTTGTCCCCCTCACATTTATCCCCCTCACACTTGTCCCCCTCACACTTGTCCCCCTCACACTTGTCCCCCTCACACTTGTCCCCCTCACACTTGTCCCCCTCACACTTGTCCCCCTCACACTTGTCCCCCTCACATTTGTCCCCCTCACACTTGTCCCCCTCACACTTGTCCCCCTCACATTTCTCCCCCTCACATTTCTCCCCCTCACATTTCTCCCCCTCACACTTGTCCCCCTCACACTTGTCACCCTCACATTTGTCCCCCTCACACTTGTCCCTCTCACATTTGTCCCCCTCACACTTGTCCCTCTCACATTTGTCCCCCTCACACTTGTCCCCCTCACACTTGTCCCCCTCACACTTGTCCCCTCACATTTGTCCCCCTCACACTTGTCCCCCTCACACTTGTCCCCCTCACACTTGTCCCCCTCACACTTGTCCCCCTCACACTTGTCCCCTCACATTTATCCCCCTCACACTTGTCCCCCTCACACTTGTCCCCCTCACACTTGTCCCCCTCACACTTGTCCCCCTCACATTTGTCCCCCTCACACTTGTCCCCCTCACACTTGTCCCCCTCACATTTCTCCCCCTCACATTTGTCCCCCTCACATTTCTCCCCCTCACACTTGTCCCCCTCACACTTGTCACCCTCACATTTGTCCCCCTCACACTTGTCCCTCTCACATTTGTCCCCCTCACACTTGTCCCCCTCACACTTGTCCCCCTCACACTTGTCCCCTCACATTTGTCCCCCTCACACTTGTCCCCCTCACACTTGTCCCCCTCACACTTGTCCCCCTCACACTTGTCCCCCTCACATTTGTCCCCCTCACACTTGTCCCCCTCACACTTGTCCCCCTCACACTTGTCCCCCTCACATTTATCCCCCTCACACTTGTCCCCCTCACATTTGTCCCCCTCACACTTGTCCCCCTCACACTTGTCCCCCTCACATTTGTCCCCCTCACATTTGTCCCCCTCACACTTGTCCCCCTCACACTTGTCCCCCTCACACTTGTCCCCCTCACACTTGTCCCCCTCACATTTGTCCCCCTCACACTTGTCCCCCTCACATTTGTGCCCCTCACATTTGTTCCCCTCACATTTCTCCCCCTCACATTTGTCCCCCTCACATTTGTCCCCTCCTCGCTTCTCTATGGAGCCAAGTTACACCAACTGCAGAGCAACTAACTGGACATGACACTTGTATTATACTTTAATACTTTCCCTTTACACACAAAAAATTTAATCTCTGGAGTGTGGCTTTACATGGAAGTCCCCCTGCCCCCTGTCACATACTCACCTTCCGGTCTTCACCGTTTACTGACAACGCGCCAGTTCCGCAGTGCCATCATGTGCCTCTAGCTTCTGATTGGCTGGAAGTCAGAAGTTACGTCACAAGCACTCAATACAAGTCTATGAGAGCCAGAACTAAGCTCCCATAGACTTGTATTGATTTGTGACCTCTGGCGCTCACAATGAGCGCGCCGGTAGATCACAAATTGCCAAAACCAACTGGGACAGCACTGTGAAGCCAGCAGAATGTGAACATATGACCGTGGTCAAGGGAGTTAGATTTAAAACACAACTCCAGCAGTGAAATTTTTAAAAAAATCACTGTGGTGCTGCTTTATTTTATATGATATTACTTTTTTACTTCTGTTGAGCTATATTCACATGCAGTGGTTTTTTTTAATGCAAATGATAAGCTGCTTTTTTACAGAAATTTCATGCGTAAACTTGGTTTTTTTTTACTGAATTTGAGAAATGAAGCTTTAAAAAAATAATAATAATAATAATAATAATAATAATAATAATCTGCAGCATGTCATTTCTATGAGCGTTTTTCCAGCATTTGTTTCATCCTTAGGAAGCAAAAAATGCAAAAATCCTGCAATAAACGCAGCGAGCAGATTTGATGTTTTTGCAGTATTTTTTGTGAGTAAAGCTCACTTTATTACGGTAAATATGTACTGCACCAAAAAGAAGGCGGTGAAAAACAAAGCAAAAATGCAGGAAAACCGGCGTTTTCAAAGCAGCATTTTTACTGCCAAGAGAACAGGTTTTTTCAGCACAAAAAAAGCAGTAAAAATGTTGTGTGTGAACATAGCCTTACTGCTATTATATGTTTGGGGGTTTTATATTACACTTCTACTAGTTTATCTCCAGGAGGCTTCTGCATTACCTGGACTGAGCTCCCAATAAGAATCCTATAGAAGAAATCTCATGATTTATGCATTGCATGAAAGAAATAGCTGTCTGTCTTTTATACATTTGTATACCGTACTATGCATTATAGTCCAATACGGAATCTAGATTAAATGCTGCAGGTCACCATCCTATTACTGTAATGTTCACTGTTATCAGCCTTTCCATTATATTACCCCACAATGAGGTATTATCTGCTGGTATCAGCCTCTTTACATTATACCAGTACTAGTCATCATGAGCTATTCTCCACTTTTTATAGTCTATAGTGTATTTTAGATATATATTTATTAATTTACTAGCTGTAGTACCCGGGCGTTGCCCAGTATAGTAACTGTCTCTCTGTCTCTCTCCCAGTCTCTGTCTGTGTGTCGCTGTCTTTCTGTCTGTTTCCTTGTCTGTCTGTGTCTATGTCTCTGTCGGTCTATTTCTATCTCTATCTGTCTTTGTATCAGTCTATCTGTCTCTATCTCTGTGTCTCTGTGTCTGTCTGTCTGTCTCTCTATCTCTGTGTCTGTCTCTTTGTCTGTGTCTGTCTGTCTCCCTTTTGCACCGTCTGTCCCTTTCCAGGTCTGTCCCTTTCCAGCTCTGTCCCTTTCCAGGTCTGTCTCTTTCCCTGTCTGTCTCTTTCCCCATCTGTCTCTGTCTGTCTCTTTCCTGGTTTGTCTCTTTCCTGGTCTGTCTCTTTCCCCACCTGTCTCTGTCTGTCTCTTTCCTGGTTTGTCTCTTTCCCAACCTGTCTCGGTCAGTCTCTTTCCCCGTCTGTCTCTTTCCCCGTCTGTCTCTTTGCTTGTCGGTTTTTGTCTGTCTCTATGTCTCTTTCCAAGTCTGTTTCTTTCCCCGTCTGTCTCTTTTCCCATCTGTCTCTTTTCCCGTCTGTCTCTTTTCCCGTCTGTCTCTTTCCCCGTCTGTCTCTTTTCCCGTCTGTCTCTTTCCCCGTCTGTCTCTTTCCCCGTCTGTCTCTTTCCCCGTCTGTCTCTTTCCCCGTCTGTCTCTTTCCCCGTCTGTCTCTTTCCCGGTCTGTCTCTTTCCCCACCTGTCTCTGTCTGTCTCTTTCCTGGTTTGTCTCTTTCCCGGTCTGTCTCTTTCCCCACCTGTCTCTGTCTGTCTCTTTCCAGGTTTGTCTCTTTCCTGGTTTGTCTCTTTCCTGGTTTGTTTCTTTCCCGGTCTGTCTCTTTTCCCACCTGTCTCTGTCTGTCTCTTTCAAGGTCTGTCTCTTTCCCCATCTGTCTCTTTCCCCATCTGTCTCTTTCCCCGTCTGTCTCTTTGCTTGTCTGTTTTTGTCTGTCTCTCTGTCTCTTTCCAGGTCTGTTTCTTTCCAGGTCTGTTTCTTTCCAGGTCTGTTTCTTTCCAGGTCTATCTCTTTCCCGGTCTATCTCTTTCCCCGTCTGTCTCTTTCCCCGTCTGTCTCTTTCCCCGTCTGTCTCTTTCCCCGTCTGTCTCTTTCGCCGTCTGCCTCTTTTGCCGTCTGTCTCTTTCGCCGTCTGTCTATTTCCCCATCTGTCTCTTTCCCCGTCTGTCTCTTTCCCCGTCTGTCTCTTTCCACGTCTGTCTCTTTCGCCGTCTGTCTCTTTCGCCGTCTGTCTCTTTCGCCGTCTGTCTATTTCCCCGTCTGTCTCTTTCCCCGTCTGTCTCTTTCCCCGTCTGTCTCTTTCCCCGTCTGTCTCTTTCCCCCGTCTGTCTCTTTCCCCCTCTGTCTCTTTGCTTGTCTGTTTTTGTTTGTCTCTTTGTCTCTTTCCAAGTCTGTTTCTTTCCCGGTCTGTTTCTTTCCCGGTCTGTTTCTTTCCCGGTCTGTTTCTTTCCCCGTCTGTCTCTTTCCCCGTCTGTCTCTTTCCCCGTCTGTCTCTTTCCCCGTCTGTCTCTTTCCTCGTTTGTCTCTTTCCCCACCTGTCTCTGTCTGTCTCTTTCAAGGTCTGTCTCTTTCCCAATCTGTCTCTTTCCCCCTCTGTCTCTTTGCTTGTCTGTTTTTGTCTGTCTCTCTGTCTGTCTCTTTCCAAGTCTGTTTCTTTCCAGGTCTGTCTCTTTCCTCGTCTATCTCTTTCCCCGTCTGTCTCTTTTCCCGACTGTCTCTTTCCTCGTCTGTCTCTTTCCCCGTCTGTCTCTTTCCAGGTCTCTCTCTTTGCTGGTTTGTCTCTTTCCCCGTCTGTCTCTTTCCCCATCTGTCTCTTTTCCCGTCTGTCTCTTTTCCCGTCTGTCTCTTTCCTGATTTGTCTCTTTCCCGGTCTGTCTCTTTCCCCACCTGTCTCTGTCTGTCTCTTTCAAGGTCTGTCTCTTTCCCTGTCTGTCTTTTTGCTTGTCTGTTTTTGTCTGTCTCTTTGTCTCTTTCCAAGTCTGTTTCTTTCCAGGTGTGTCTCTTTCCCCGTCTGTCTCTTTTCCGGTCTGTCTCTTTCCCCACCTGTCTCTTTCAAGGTCTGTCTCTTTCAAGGTCTGTCTCTTTCAAGGTCTGTCTCTTTCCCCGTCTGTCTCTTTCCCTGTCTGTCTCTTTCCCCCTCTGTCTCTTTGCGTGTCTTTTTTGTCTGTCTCTCTGTCTGTCTCTTTCCCCGTCTGTCTCTTGCCTCGTCTGTCTCTTTCCCCGTCTGTCTCTTTCCCCGTCTGTCTCTTTCCCCATCTGTCTCTTTCCCCGTCTGTCTCTTTCCCCGTCTGTCTCTTTTCCCATCTGTCTTTTTTCCCATCTGTCTCTTTTCCGGTCTCTCTTTCCCCGTCTGTCTCCCCATCTCTTTTCCTGTCTCTTTCCCTGTCTGTCTTTGTCCATCTCTTTGTCTGTGTCTTTTCCTGTCTGTCTCTTTCACTGTCTGCCTGTCTCTGTCTGTCTCCTTCCTTGTCTGTCTCTATTTCTCTGTCTTTTTCCCCATCTGTCTCTATCAAAGTCTGTCTCTTTCGCCATCTATCTTTGTCTGTCTCCTCTTTCCCTGTCTGCCTGTCTCTGTCCCTGTCTGCCTGCCTTTCCAGTTCTGTCTCTTTCCCCGTCTGTCTGTCTCTATCTCTCTGTCTCTTTCTCTGTCTGTCTCTGTCTGTTTCTTTCCTTGTCTGCCTCTTACTCTGTCTGTGCCTATGTACAGTTAGGTCCAGAAATATTTGGACAGTGACACAATTTTCGCGAGTTGGGCTCTGCATGCCACCACATTGGATTTGAAATGAAATCTCTACAACAGAATTCAAGTGCAGATTGTAACGTTTAATTTGAAGGTTTGAACAAAAATATCTGATAGAAATTGTAGGAATTGTACACATTTCTTTACAAACACTCCACATTTTAGGAGGTCAAAAGTAATTGGACAAATAAACCAAACCCAAACAAAATATTTTTATTTTCAATATTTTGTTGCGAATCCTTTGGAGGCAATCACTGCCTTAAGTCTGGAACCCATGGACATCACCAAACGCTGGGTTTCCTCCTTCTTAATGCTTTGCCAGGCCTTTACAGCCGCAGCCTTCAGGTCTTGCTTGTTTGTGGGTCTTTCCGTCTTAAGTCTGGATTTGAGCAAGTGAAATGCATGCTCAACTGGGATAAGATCTGGCGATTGACTTGGCCATTGCAGAATGTTCCACTTTTTTGCACTCATGAACTCCTGGGTAGCTTTGGCTGTATGCTTGGGGTCATTGTCCATCTGTACTATGAAGCGCCGTCCGATCAACTTGGCGGCATTTGGCTGAATCTGGGCTGAAAGTATATCACTGTACACTTCAGAATTCATCCGGCTACTCTTGTGTGCTGTTATGTCATCAATAAACACAAGTGACCCAGTGCCATTGAAAGCCATGCATTCCCATGCCATCACGTTGCCTCCACCATGTTTTACAGAGGATGTGGTGTGCCTTGGATCATGTGCCGTTCCCTTTCTTCTCCAAACTTTTTCTTCCCATCATTGTTGGTACAGGTTGATCTTTGTCTCATCTGTCCATAGAATACTTTTCCAGAACTGAGCTGGCTTCATGAGGTGTTTTTCAGCAAATTTAACTCTGGCCTGTCTATTTTTGGAATTGATGAATGGTTTGCATCTAGATGTGAACCCTTTGTATTTACTTTCATGGAGTCTTCTCTTTACTGTTGACTTAGAGACAGATATACCTACTTCACTGAGAGTGTTCTGTGTCGCAGGCGGAGGAGGGGACGCCGCGCTCTCCCTCTGCTACTCGGGTCCGGCTGCCGCGGCTGCTGCGGCCTGCCGCTGCTCGGTGGCTCGAGCGATGGGCCGGATCCCGGGGACTCGAGCGGCGCTCCTCGCCCGTGAGTGAAAAGGGGAATTGGAGTTTTGGGATAGTTTATTGTCCGTGACGCCAGCCACGGTTGTGGTGATTTGTTAACACCACCGCTGCTCTGTATGGGAAGCCCGGGAGTGATGGTATGGAGCAGCTAGTTGTTGTGTTGCCCCTCCGTGGGTAGGGGTTGGTGATCCCGGGGCCCAGTGATGGGGGGTTGGATGGTGGACAGGCGGGCTATGGGGCCTGTGGAGGTGCAGGGGCGCAGGGGCAGCGCTGTGCCGCACGCCACGAAGGTACTCACTCAGCCAGTTAACACGACACAGTTCTCGGTAAACAAACGGCTGGTTGGACGGGTCCCTCGGACGGTTACGGTGCTGCGGTTCCCTGCAGTTAGCGGTGACGGTCTCTTCCCTGCACCTATGAAAGTCTCTTTGGTAGCGATGAGTTCCCACCGGTTACCCACTCCTCGGCTTCAAGCTGGGCCGAAGGAGCTCTACTCTTGCCCGCAGGCGCTGGCCCTGGGAAACTGGTGCCTTGGCGGTGGCGGTGTCTCCCCTTATCGGTCGGACTGTTGCCTTCAATCGGGACTTGGTTGTTAGGAGACAGACGTCCCCTTCACTAACGGATTTGGCAAATTATGGCGACTCCTAGCCTTGCCGGGATCCGAAAGGCCCCTGCCCTGGTGCTGACTGTTCTTCGTATACTGCTCCGGTACCGCCGGGTCACCACCCGTCCGCGGTCCTTCCAGCAACCTCCGAGCAGTCCCCCTGCAGACTATCACCGCCGTCTGCTGACCTTGCTGTCACAGTCCGGGGCACACACCCGGACCAACTTCAGGCTTTACAAAACTGTTTCTTTTCTGTCACTCTAACTCTCCACTTCACCTCCTTCTACTTCCTACTCCTAAACTCATCTGCCTGGTTCTCCCGCCTCCAGGGCTGTGAACTCCTCGGTGGGTGGAGCCAACCGCCTGGCCCACCCCCTGGTGTGGACATCAGCCCCTGGAGGAAGGCAACAAGGATTTTGGGTTAGCTTGATGTACCTGCAGGGAATGTGGGGTGCATGTGGTGTTGTGACCTGTGACCCCTGGCTTGCCCAGGGCGTCACATTCCCCCTTAGCAAAACGCAGACCGTCCTCGGGCTGCCCGTCCAACACCGGTTTTATTTTCCTTTTTGTTTTTCTGAAAAAGATATGAAAAAACGGTAACATATATACAAGTTATGACATCATCCCACATCGGGAGGCACATTTCTTAAACGGTTTCAAACGGTGTATGGTTACGGTTTCCGCTCTCTCCCACCCAAGAAACCTGGCCCTGATGCTGCCCCTAAAGCCCAGGTAGCACCCCTTGACCCCAGTCCAGCACAAGTTACCCGAGCGGGATCTGTCCTTCCCCTCCAGAGGGTAGCCACCGGTTCCTGTGGTGGCTGGGCCCCAGCCTGCTCTGCTGTGGGCCCTCCCTCCAACCTGCCTCTCCGGAGGCGGCAATTGCGGAAACGGTAACGGTAACACAACTTATTTACAAGCCACTAACGTTTGTGGTTGCCCTGCAAGTAAACGGGCTTGTCCGTGAGCAGTTCCTCATGCAACTTTTTAAACGGTCCCCACGGGGACAATGGTGCCGGCAACGGCCGGTTTCCAAATCACGGTTGACAATCAGGTGAACTTCACGGTTTCATTTTACTTATCATCTTTCATTTTCAAACACAAACACTTGTGGTCCCAACGGGGACGGTGCAACGGTGCTCCGCTGCCCTGGAAGCGGCTACCACCGCAGGGGGTCGGCCCACTCAGGGACCGAGCGGTACATGGGGTTCTCCTTCCATTGGCAGTTCAACCCCAAACCACTGACAGCCGCTGGGAATGGCGGCGGAGGCAGCGCACTTGGGACCTCCTCCTCCATCAACGGCACTCTCTCCGGACCCCCGGTCGTGGTGCTGATATCCGTCTCCCACTCAATCAGGGCTGGTTCCGGGGTTTGTGTGGATTGATCGCGACGCGGTACGGCTGCAGCGGCCCCTTGCTCGTGGGCGCCCACTACGGCAACCATTCTGCGCATCTCTGCCTTCCAATCCATCAACTGCTGCAGGCTCTGCGCCCTCACCTTCACGCAGAACCGGCCCAACTCCCGCTCCAGCCACGCAGCGGTCCCGGCGGGGAGCTCACCCGGGCCGCAATCCTCAAAAGCTACTCCGCCTCGTTTCCCCCAGAGCTTGGGTACTCCCGTGGCGGGTATTCCCGCACTCCAATTCGAGGACGCCGCCATTTCTCCATCCGCGTCCCCCTTAGCCTCTTTCCGGCCCTTCCTCTATCGGGGCGGGGTTTTGGCCTTCGCTCCTCTGCTACTCGAGAAGACGCTCGAGCGGGAACTTTTCGCGCCAAAGATGGCGACTTCTGAAATTTTCCGGCCAGATACCTCCGGCGGTTACAAGGCGCACCTCTACCCAACGGCAGAGCGGTAAGATCCTGTTCGTGACGCCAAGTTGTCGTGGGCGGAGGAGGGGACGCCGCGCTCTCCCTCTGCTACTCGGGTCCGGCTGCCGCGGCTGCTGCGGCCTGCCGCTGCTCGGTGGCTCGAGCGATGGGCCGGATCCCGGGGACTCGAGCGGCGCTCCTCGCCCGTGAGTGAAAAGGGGAATTGGTGTTTTGGGATAGTTTATTGTCCGTGACGCCACCCACGGTTGTGGTGATTTGTTAACACCACCGCTGCTCTGTATGGGAAGCCCGGGAGTGATGGTATGGAGCAGCCAGGTGTTGTGTTGCCCCTCCGTGGGTAGGGGTTGGTGATCACGGGGCCCAGTGATGGGGTGTTGGATGGTGGACAGGCGGGCTATGGGGCCTGTGGAGGTGCAGGGGCAGCGCTGTGCCGCACGGCACGGAGGTACTCACTCAGCCAGTTAACACGACACAGTTCTCGGTAAACACACGGCTGGTTGGACGGGTCCCTCGGACGGTTACGGTGCTGCGGTTCCCTGCAGTTAGCGGTGACGGTCTCTTCCCTGCACCTATGAAAGTCTCTTTGGTAGCGATGGGTTCCCACCAGTTACCCACTCCTCGGCTTCAAGCTGAGCCGAAGGAGCTCTACTCTTGCCCGCAGGCGCTGGCCCTGGGAAACTGGTGCCTTGGCGGTGGCGGTGTCTCCCCTTATCGGTCGGACTGTTGCCTTCAATCGGGACTTGGTTGTTAGGAGACAGACGTCCCCTTCACTGATGGATTTGGCAAATTATGGCGACTCCTAGCCTTGCCGGGATCCGAAAGGCCCCTGCCCTGGTGCTGACTGTTCTTCGTATACTGCTCCGGTACCGCCGGGTCACCACCCGTCCGCGGTCCTTCCAGCAACCTCCGAGCAGTCCCCCTGCAGACAATCACCGTCGTCTGCTGACCTTGCTGTCACAGTCCGGGGCACACACCCGGACCAACTTCAGGCTTTACAAAACTGTTTCTTTTCTGTCACTCTAACTCTCCACTTCACCTCCTTCTACTTTCTACTCCTAAACTCATCTGCCTGGTTCTCCCGCCTCCAAGGCTGTGAACTCCTCGGTGGGCGGAGCCAACCGCCTGGCCCACCCCCTGGTGTGGACATCAGCCCCTGGAGGAAGGCAACAAGGATTTTGGGTTAGCTTGATGTACCTGCAGGGAATGCGGGGTGCATGTGGTGTTGTGACCTGTGACCCCTGGCTTGCCCAGGGCGTCACATTCTGGACTTCAGTTGATGTTGTGAACGGTTTCTTCTTCACCAAAGAAAGTATGCGCCGATCATCCACCACTGTTGTCATCCGTGGACGCCCAGGCCTTTTTGAGTTCCCAAGCTCACCAGTCAATTCCTTTTTTCTCAGAATGTACCCGACTGTTGATTTTGCTACTCCAAGCATGTCTGCTATCTCTCTGATGGATTTTTTCTTTTTTTTCAGCCTCAGGATGTTCTGCTTCACCTCAATTGAGAGTTCCTTAGACCGCATGTTGTCTGGTCACAGCAACAGCTTCCAAATGCAAAACCACACACCTGTAATCAACCCCAGAACTTTTAACTACTTCATTGATTACAGGTTAATGAGGGAGACGCCTTCAGAGTTAATTGCAGCCCTTAGAGTCCCTTGTCCAATTACTTTTGGTCCCTTGAAAAAGAGGAGGCTATGCATTACAGAGCTATGATTCCTAAACCCTTTCTCCGATTTGGATGTGAAAACTCTCATATTGCAGCTGGGAGTGTGCACTTTCAGCCCATATTATATATACAGTTAGGTCCAGAAATATTTGGACAGTGACACAAGTTTTGTTATTTTAGCTGTTTACAAAAACATGTTCAGAAATACAATTATATATATAATATGGGCTGAAAGTGCACACTCCCAGCTGCAATATGAGAGTTTTCACATCCAAATCGGAGAAAGGGTTTAGGAATCATAGCTCTGTAATGCATAGCCTCCTCTTTTTCAAGGGACCAAAAGTAATTGGACAAGGGACTCTAAGGGCTGCAATTAACTCTGAAGGCGTCTCCCTCGTTAACCTGTAATCAATGAAGTAGTTAAAAGGTCTGGGGTTGATTACAGGTGTGTGGTTTTGCATTTGGAAGCTGTTGCTGTGATCAGACAACATGCGGTCTAAGGAACTCTCAATTGAGGTGAAGCAGAACATCCTGAGGCAGAAAAAAAAGAAAAAATCCATCAGAGAGATAGCAGACATGCTTGGAGTAGCAAAATCAACAGTCGGGTACATTCTGAGAAAAAAGGAATTGACTGGTGAGCTTGGGAACTCAAAAAGGCCTGGGCGTCCACGGATGACAACAGTGGTGGATGATCGTCGCATACTTTCTTTGGTGAAGAAGAACCCGTTCACAACATCAACTGAAGTCCAGAACACTCTCAGTGAAGTAGGTGTATCTGTCTCTAAGTCAACAGTAAAGAGAAGACTCCATGAAAGTAAATACAAAGGGTTCACATCTAGATGCAAACCATTCATCAATTCCAAAAATAGACAGGCCAGAGTTAAATTTGCTGAAAAACACCTCACGAAGCCAGCTCAGTTCTGGAAAAGTATTCTATGGACAGATGAGACAAAGATCAACCTGTACCAGAATGATGGGAAGAAAAAAGTCTGGAGAAGAAAGGGAATGGCACATGATCCAAGGCACACCACATCCTCTGTAAAACATGGTGGAGGCAACGTGATGGCATGGGCATGCATGGCTTTCAATGGCACTGGGTCACTTGTGTTTATTGATGACATAACAGCAGACAAGAGTAGCCGGATGAATTCTGAAGTGTACCGGGATATACTTTCAGCCCAGATTCAGCCAAATGCCGCAAAGTTGATCGGACGGTGCTTCATAGTACAGATGGACAATGACCCCAAGCATACAGCCAAAGCTACCCAGGAGTTCATGAGTGCAAAAAAGTGGAACATTCTGCAATGGCCAAGTCAATCACCAGATCTTAACCCAATTGAGCATGCATTTCACTTGCTCAAATCCAGACTTAAGACGGAAAGACCCACAAACAAGCAAGACCTGAAGGCTGCGGCTGTAAAGGCCTGGCAAAGCATTAAGAAGGAGGAAACCCAGCGTTTGGTGATGTCCATGGGTTCCAGACTTAAGGCAGTGATTGCCTCCAAAGGATTTGCAACAAAATATTGAAAATAAAAATATTTTGTTTGGATTTGGTTTATTTGTCCAATTACTTTTGACCTCCTAAAATGTGGAGTGTTTGTAAAGAAATGTGTACAATTTCTACAATTTCTATCAGATATTTTTGTTCAAACCTTCAAATTAAACGTTACAATCTGCACTTGAATTCTGTTGTAGAGGTTTCATTTCAAATCCAATGTGGTGGCATGCAGAGCCCAACTCACGAAAATTGTGTCACTGTCCAAATATTTCTGGACCTAACTGTATAATTGTATTTCTGAACATGTTTTTGTAAACAGCTAAAATAACAAAACTTGTGTCACTGTCCAAATATTTCTGGCCCTGACTGTATGTCTGTCTCTCTCTCTGTCTGTCTCTCTCTGTCTCTTTCTCTCTATCCGTCTCCCCACCGTCATTATATCACCTCACACATAAGCTTCTTATACTAACAATGTCTTTTGTTCCTATAGCAATAAATCTCATCTGCTATTAAAACCAGCAGTTCCAGGCTCCATTTACTTTAATGGAGGCATGTTTTTTTGAGAGTAAATGTAAAGCGCGGGGATACATTTTCCTGCCAAAACATAGTCTACGACGTTCCCTGGGTCACATGAAGTGTCTGTGCAAAATTTGTGATTCTACATGCGACGGTGCGGATTCCTTTAGAGGACACACACACACACACACACACAGTACATACACACATACATACAGTACATACACTCAGCTTTAGATTTTAGATTAAGAATTTTGAGATCTCCCACTGCTCTGTATAAGCTGCAGCTGTCAGTCAGGCTGGGTGGGCAGAGACTGATGAATACACTGGGCTCATGAGCAATCTCACTCTCATAAGGCTTCATTTAGTTGTCAGTGATTTTTACAGTGTGCAAAAAAACTATTTTATCAGTGTTTTTTGATCCAGTGTTTCATCAGTTGTACTACAGAAACAGAAAATGCACTGAATAGCGGCACCACACAGTAACAGGAGGAGGTATACTCACAGGAATCCACATGGAGTCAAAGTGTGGCAGGACAGTAATGCTAATCTCTGTGTATTGTCCCAGGAAACGGTCCAAGTTTCAAATAACAGAAGTCACGGGGCACTCAGCTTTCAGTCCAGCGTTTATTTTTTCACTTCAAGGATACAACAGCAAATTAATCCATGTTGTAGCAGTGGAGGGGGAATGGTGAGAGAGAGCTCTTTGGATGATAGCCGTTTCACGCCAACCAGTCGCTTCTACGGGACCCGTAGAAGCGCCTGTTCGGCATGAAACGGCCATCGTCCAAAGAACTTCCTTATTGCCGGTGGACACAGGTAAGAAGATGTTCGTCGTTCCTGCGGCGTCACACATAGCGATGTGTGACGCAGCAGGAACGACGAACAACCAGCGGCATGCACCACCAACGATATTATGACAAGGAGCGACGTGTCAACAATCAACCATTTTTGATGTTTTTGCGATCGTTGATCGTCGCTCCTTGGTGTCACACGCTGCGATGTCGCTAACGGCGCTGGATGTGTGTCACTAACTACGTGACCCCAACGATATATCGTTAGCGATGTCGCAGCGTGTAAAGTACCCTTAAGGCTCAATCAGCAGGCTGAGCAGTGAGCGTGTTAGTTAGTCCGCGGGGCCTGTGTGTGACTGGTGTTCTGTGCCCAGTAACGCGAGTGTCAGGGCTTAGGTGCAGAGGTCCTGCTGCGTCTGTCAGTGTGGGTGAACGGCAGTAAACTGTCGGTACCTAGGGCCATGGCATACAGGTCGGCGTAGTGCCAGTATTAGGCTGGTGCTGCTCATGGACTGCCTAGGAAGACTAAGCATAGGATTAGTGGTACACCAACGGCAACCGGGTACAGCGAGAAACCGATTGTTCAGACAGGCTACCTGTGCTGTAACAGGACTCTTCTCGTGTACGGTGGTGTGAAGCTAACACCACCGATTCCTCATATACAGTATATATCTTTGTAGTTGTTGCTTCCACCCAACTGTTACCTAGCGGCTTTGTCATCTGATCTCGGGTGTCGATTGGGCTATCATTAGTTTCGCCCCAATCGTCCCCAACCGTAAAAGTTGTCACACTATTTAACCCCTTTGGTGAACACCGTAAAAAAAAAAAAAAAAAAAAACAAACAAAAAAAACCTGGCATAAAATTATGCTTTTTCTTAAAACTTGCAAACAAAACGTGGATTAAAACGCTATAAAAAGATGAATGTAAATAAAAATGGTATCGCTTGAAATGTCATCTTGTTCACCAAAACAAGCCACTCCGTCCGTCGTGAAAAAAAAAATTGTTAAAGCTCTCAGAATATAGTGATACAAAAACAATTATTTTCTCTATTAAATAGCTATTATTGTGCAAAACCAGCAAAACATAAAAAAACTATATAAATATGGTATTGTTGTAAGGCTCTGTGCACATGTTGCTTTTTTGCGGCATTTTTCATGTCTTTTTCCTAACACATTTTAATCAATACAGCAATGAAAAACGCATCCCAGCAAAGTCTATGAGATTCGTGACTAAGGGGTACTTTGCACACTACGACATCGCAGCTGCGATGTCGGTGGGGTCAAATCGAAAGTGACGCACATCCGGCGTCGCTGTCGATATCGTAGTGTGTAAATCCTTTATGATACAATTAACGAGCGCAAAAGCGTCGTAATCTTATCATCGGTGTAGGGTCCGACATTTCTATAATGTAGCTGCAGCGACGGTACGATGTTGTTCCTCGTTCCTGCGGCAGCACACATCGCTGTGTGAGAAGCCGCAGGAGCGAGGAACATCAGCTTACCTGCGTCACCGCGGCTCACGCCGGCTATGTGTAAGGACGGAGGTGGGCGGGATGTTTACGTCCCTCCGCTTCTATTGACCGCCTGCCGTGTGACATCGCTGTGATGCCGCACGACCCGCCCGCTTAGGAAGGAGGCAGGTCGCTGGCCAGAGCTACGTCGCAGGGCAGGTGATTGCATGTGAAGCTCCCGTAGCGATAATGTTCGCTACGGCAGCTATCACAAGATATCGCTGCTGCGACGGGGGCGGGGACTATCGCGCATGGCATCGCAAGCATCGGCTTGCGATGTCGTAGTGTGCAAGGTACCCCTTAGGCTATGTGCGCACGATGAGTAATTTCATGCATTTACGCTGCGTTTAGCACTGCAGCCTAAATGCCTGCGTCATGCATCCCCAGCACAATCTATGAAGATTGCGCATAATTCGTGCGTATGATGCTTTTTTAAACGCAGCAATTTGAGTGTCAAAAATTTGACAAAATCTTTGCGTTTAAAAAAACAGCATGTCAATTCTTTTGAGTGTTCTGAGTTGTTGAAAAACACTACCAAAATGCTAAGCAGTGCATTTGCACTGCATTTTTGTTGCGATCCGCATGTTTTTTTGACATAACAAATGCAGGTCTTTTTGTCAGTCTCTCCCTCCCAACCCCCCTCTCATACTCACCGATCCACGATCACCGGTGCAGTGCTGCACGGCGTTCACACTGTGGCTGCTTCGTTATTCCATCTCGTATTCCCTGCTTCACCCCCCACCGGCACCTATGATTGGTTGCAGTCAGACACGCCCCCACACTGAGTGACAGCTGTCTCACTCACCAATCACAGCTGCTGGTGGGTTTGTCAATATCGTGCAGTAAAACAAATAAAGAAATAATTGAAGAAAACACAACGTGCGGTCCCCTCCAATTTTGATACCAGCCAAGGTAAAGCCACACGGCTGAAGGCTGGTATTCTCAGGATGGGGAGCTCCACGTTATGGCGAGCCCCCCAGCTTAACAATATCAGCCAGCAGCCGCCCGGAATTGCCGCATCCATTAGATACGACAGTCCCAGGACTTTACCAGGCTCATCCCGAATTGCCCTGGTGCGGTGCCAATGGGGGTAATAAGGAGTTAATGGCAGTAGCCCATAGCTGCCACTAAAGGTTGCTTTACACCAGACAATCTATCGTGCGATAGATCGTCGGGGTTACGGTTTTTGTGACGCACATCCGGCATGGCTGGCGATGCTGGCCTGTGTGACACCTCCTAGCGACGCAGTATCGCTCACAAATCGTGAGTCGTGTACTGCTCGCTAGGTTCCCTAATATCGTTTAATTTAGTTGTTCATCGTTTCCGGGGTAGCACACGTCGCTCCGTGTGACGCCCCGGGAACGATGAACAGCAGCTCACCTGCGTCACGCGGCCGCCGCCGGCTATGTGACGGAAGGAGGTGGGCGGGATGTTTACATCCCGCTCATCTCCGCCCCTCCGCTTCCATTGGCCGGGGGCCGTGTGACGTCGCTGTGACGCCGAACGTCCCTCCCACTCCAGGAAGTGGACGTTTGCCGCCCACAGCGAGGTCGCACGAGAGGTAAGTATGTGTGACGGGGGTTACTGACTTTGTGCGACACGGGCAGCGATTTGCCCGTGACGCAAAAAGGACGGGGGCAGGTACGATCGATTGTGAAATCGCACAATCGGTCGTACCATGTAAAGCAGCCTTAAGTCCTAGGTTAATCATGGCAGACATCTCCCCAAGATACCTTCCATGATTAATCTGTAAGTTAAAGAAAATAAACACACACATCCAAAAAATCCTTTATTTGGAATGAAAGACAAAAAAACACCCTCTTTCACCACTTTATTAATCCCCAAATACCTCTCCAGGTCTGACGCAATCCACATGAGGTCCCACGACGCTTTCAGCTCTGCTACATGAAGCTGACATCGAGCGGCCACAGACTACGACCGCTCTCTGTCAGCTCCGCGCAACAACTGAAGTGAGCCGCGCGATCAGCGATGACATCACTCAAGTTACTCGTGGCCACTGCTCTCTGGTGGAGGACTGCAGCTGTAGCCGCGAGTAACTTAAGTGACGGCACCGCTGATCGCGCTGCTCAGTTCAGTCACTCAGGGGATTTGCGGTCACAGGTGAGTCCTTCACGTGTGACCGCAAATGAGGCTGCGACACAGAGATCGAGAGCCGCACGATGTCAGTGAAATCGGGTGAAGCTCTGACGTCACTGCTGCGGACTCCTGTGTCCTGGCACTGACCTCGGAGGTTCATCTGAGTTCATGGCAGCACACAGAGACAGAGCCGCGGGATGACAATGAAGTCGGGTGAAGTTCATCAGAGTTCATTCTCATCGCCCGGCTCTGTCTGTGTCTGCTGTCAACGGGCATGTAGCAGAGCTGGAGGACTGCACTGACAAAAATGCATTCAAAACGCATGTAAAATGCATCCAAAATACATGCGTTTTGGATGCATTCTTTTTGTAACGCAGTGTCAAGTCTGCCAGAGGGTGCATTTATTTCTGCACTAGTCAGAACGCAGTGTGCACACGAGCCCTTACTGTGCCCATGCTGCTTTTTTTTCCTTGCAGGTTTTGTTGCTGAAAAAAGAAGCAGCATGTCACTTGTTTCTGCATTTTTTTTCTATGTTTATACAATCCCCTGCAATGCTTGATCACTGCAGTGGATTATATCTGTCAGTGCTGCACTCACAGCACTGACATGCATAAGGCATGTCAGGTGATCCGTAGCTCAGTAATTCGGTTTCGTCATGTTGATGATCCAAGGTTGCCACGGATCTCTGTGATCGCATTACAGGGACCCAATCGCCAGGGAGAGGTAACCAATTCCTCTCTCTGCCTCCTGGAGCGGCGTGGGCACCACTTCGGGCAGTGGCAGCCGGGTTCCAGCTGTAATATCAGCCAGAGATCCGGCGGCGATCGAGGGGGTATAGCACAGTAATCCCTACGATCGCCATGACTAAAAAAAGCATGAAAACCGCTCAAATGCTCAAATTCCATAAAAATGCACATTTTTTTCTGCTGCATTTTTCCTGCTGAAACATGCAGTTTTGTGTGCAGAAAATCTGCACACAAATCTGCTACGTGTGCACTGTGCACATAGCCTAATAGTACTGACCTAAAGAATAAAGCTGGGTTCACACTAAGCGACAACGACGTCGCTGTTACGTCACCATTTTCGGTGACGTAACAGCGACCTTGTAAGTCGCTGTTATGATCGCTGCTTAGCTGTCAAACACAGCAGAAGCAGCGATCATAACGTCGCTGTGCTACATGTGCAGAGAGCAGGGAGCCGCGCTTAGCGCTGGCTCCTTGCTCTCCTTGCTACAGTATACATCGGGTTAATTAACCCGATGTGTGCTGCAGCTACATGTCACAGTGCAGAGAGCAGGGAGCCGCGCGCACTGCTTAGCGCTGGCTCCTTGCTCTCCTAGGTACAGTACACATCAGGTTAATTAACCCGATGTGTGCTGCAGCTACATGTCACAGTGCAGAGAGCAGGGAGCCGCGCGCACTGCTTAGCGCTGGCTCCTTGCTCTCCTTGCTACAGTATACATCGGGTTAATTACCCGATGTGTACTGCAGCCACATGTCACAGTGCAGGAGCCGGCGCTGGCAGCAAGAGCGGAGGCTGGTAACGAAGGTAAATATCGGGTAACCAGGGAAAGGGCTTCCCTTGGTTACTCGATGTTTACGCTGGTTACAGATTACCGCAGCTGCCAGACGCCGGCTCCTGCTCCCTGCTCGCTTCATTTCGTCGCTCTCTCGCTGTCACACACAGCGATGTGTGTGTCACAGCGGGAGAGTGACGACCAAAAAATGAAGCTGGACATTCAGCAACGACCGGCGACCTCACAGCAGGGGCCAGGTCGTTGCTGGATGTCACACACAGCGACAGCGACGTCGCTGCAACGTCACAGAAAATGGTGACGTAGCAGCGATGTCGTTGTCGTTGTCGCTGTGTGTGACACCAGCTTAAAGCTCTTTTCACTTTTATCATACATGGAATGGCATTGAAAAAACAATTCCTCAATTGCTGTTTTTTGCTCATACTGCCTACTAACAATAGGAAAAGAAAGTGATGAAAAAAAGGTATGCGCCCGAAAATACTAATAAAAATGTCATCTAGTTCCTCACAAAACCAGCTCTCACATGACTCATCGAAAATACAGAAAAATTATAGCTCTCAAAATATGGCTCTCAAACCTACTTTCACACAGTAGTTTTCTACCACATCTGGGATATTGGTGTACTCAGGAGAAATTGCACAAAAAAAATGATGGTCCATTTTCTTTTGATAACTGTTGAGAAAATGAATAATTTAAGGCAAAAGCAACATGTTTATGAGAAAACTATATTTTTTAATTTTCACAAAACAACTTTATAAAATTTTGTGAAGCACCTATGGATTCAAGGTGCTTACCAAACCTCTAGATAAATTCCTTGAGTGTTGTAGTTTCCAAAATGGGGTAACGTTTGGGGGATTCCACTATTTAGGCACATTAGAAGTTCTGCAAATGCAGCATGGCATCCACCGCTATTTCAGCCAATTTTGAGCTCCAAAAGTTGAATAATGCTTCTTCCTTCTGAGCATTGTTGTGCTTCCAAACAGTAGTTTTCCACCACATATGGGGTATCAACATACTCAGGAGAAATTGCACAACAAATTGTACAGTTTATTTTCTCTGGTTTATCCTTGTGAAAATGCAAAATTTGGGGCTTAAGCGACATTTTTGTGGGAAAAAATATAATTTTCATCTATGTCACTTTTGGGTATCTTCTGTCGCACTGGTCACTCAAAGTCACTTCAATATGATGTAAAAAGATAGTTTTGTAAATTTTGTTGGAAAAAATAGAAATGGTTGATGAGTGAGCACTACCATACTCGGGTGCTCGATACTCGTAACGAGCAGTCAGATGCGACTCGTGTACTGAGTATAATGGAAGTCAATGGGGAACTCAAGCATTGTTCTGGTTGCGGTCAAGAAGGTGAAAATAAACTGGTGGGGACGGGGTTAAATACGGACAGCACACATAAAATACACTGATGCCATCCGTGTGCTGACGATGATTAACCCGTCCCCACCAATTTATTTTCATAAACTGGTAGACTTGTTTGGTTCATGATTCAATTCAAAACATGTTTGATGATGATAACATCTTTGCATGATTTTTTAGCCAAGTTCTGCAAAAATCCATGGACATGTGAAAAGCTACAAAGACAATAATGGATATGTGTTCCATACGTAAAAAACCTAGAACATATAAGTGAAAGCTGATATCTCAATAAGGCCCAGTAGGGTGGGTCAGGGATCTGGGCAGGCCTCCTACACTTCTGACTTATTTGCAGTCGTAGGCTTAAGGCAAATGATCCACACAGCAAAAATTACCAAATTGTGAATTTAAAGCTTTCCAGTTAAAAATACAACACAAAAGAACTAATGTGTGTATTACTGTGGAATGTGTAATGAAAGAGTTATTATCCACAACTCAGCAACAGGATAATACTGGTAACAGGAGTGTTCTAGCGGCAGCTAATTAAAATAGGTGCCCCCAGACTAAATAGAGTCCTGTGGGATCTAGAATCTAGGGACATGGTAACTGTTTATCCCCATAGCCGTGATAGAAAATCTGTTAAAAGGTTGACTATACTTGTGAAGCAAACATTTTATTTTCGGTGAGGTACATGGACGAGAAAAGGGAGCTGAGAAGTGTTAGATCTTTACACAACAAAGCTACGTTTCGATGGCTGTCCGTGGAAAAAACTGGCATTACACCAAAAAAATCGCAGTATGCACTAGTGTCCTCCGTAATATGGATGAAAGTCACCTATTTAAGGCAATAAGTGCGTAAAAGAAATCAGATTTGTTCATATCATCTCTATGATATCCGAATGTTACAGATACGCTGTCATTACTAACAGGCAACAGCTTTCTGTGTTTTACTCACTGCTGATGTATAAACACTAATACTATACAGATGTCATACAGATCACAATGCAGATAAAAAATCGTCCATTTTTACTTGATTACAATTGGATGATTTTTTTATATGCTATTGTGAATATGACGCCCCTGGACAATCAGGTCGTCACAGGGTACTGCTCAAACTGCCCTTCCGGGCAGTATTCCAAGTCCCTCATGGTTCTGGGTCCCTTTCTAAATAATGTTGCCTCCAACAGAAAATCAAATCCTAGATACACCCTGCACCACACCCACCAGGCACACCAGTGGACGGCTTGAGTGGAATAGAGTCGCCCACCTGGGGGGTCAAGGAGGGGAGGTGAGAAGTGTAGTCAGTAAAGAGTAGTCAGTCAAAGAGTGAAGAGGGTGAGAGGAGGTCGGGAGCGGTGGCTCCCAAGTGAAGCTGTCTAGGTTGCAGACGGTGGTCTGGACCTAGAGGAGTCGGACCCTCAGTCGCAGGGGATTGTGGCAAGGGACCTGGACCTGTCGAGGAGGACAGCCGGCAGCCTAGCACTGTCATCGGTCTGGAACCGAAGGCACGACAGGGTACACGGACCTTAGGCCGGGGAGTAGCTTCAGGCAACCCGACAATTCACCTGAGGAGAACGGAGCCTTTATAATATGTTCCCACCCGCTTCAGAATGGGGGAATTAGCGCAACTAGGGGGATAGGACTTTCCAATCCAAAACGGTCCAAAAAATCCCAAGCGTGAGCCCTGAGAGCAAACTTCCACACTTAGCCACAGTGGGGAGCGGGGCCCGGCAAGTTTCAGACTACTGGGCCACCACATTGAAGTTAAACTTAGTGCCAGGAGGCAGGTCACGGATCACCAGGCAACACTAAAGGGGACGGGTCCCGGACGAGCTCCCCACAGCAGCAGCGGTACCCAGAGAATTGGTTTACCCGGTTGTCAGAGTCTGCTTATGGACTGAGTGAGTATGAGAGTGTCGCGGGCGGAGGAGGGGATGCTGCGCTCTCCCACTGCTCGGGTCCGGCCGCTGCTGCGGCTGCCGCTGCTTGGTGGTGGCTCGAGCGGTGGGCCGGATCCCGGGGACTCGAGCGGCGTTCCTCGCCCGTGAGTGAAAAGGGGATTTGATTATTGTCCGTGACGCCACCCACGGTTGTGGTGATATTGGTGACACCACCGCTGCTCTAGATGGGGATCCCGGGAGCGGTGACAGGGAGCAGCTTTATTGTTAGTTCTCCCCTCCGTGGGTAGGGGGTTGGTTGTCCGGTGATGGGGTAGGGGTGGATGACAGGCGGGTTACAGGGCCTGGTGAGGTGCAGGGTCGCGGGGGCAGCGCTGTGCCGCACGGCACGGTGGTACTCACTCAGCCAATGATGAGGACACAGTTCTCGGTAAAACACACGGCTGGATGGACGGGTCCCACAGACGGCTGCGGTGTTGTTTCTCCCGGCAGGTTGATGGTGACTGCCTTTCCCTGCACCTATGTACTGTAAACGGTTCCAATGGGTTCCCACCGGTAACCCGCTCCCCAGCTTGGATATGGGCTCGAGGAGCCCCTTTTGCCCGCAGGCTCTGGCCCTGGGAACTTTAGCCTTGGCGGTGACTGTGTTTCCCTCTCTCGGTTGGACGGTTGCCTTCTGTCGGGACTTGGCTGCTGGAAAACCCAGGAGGTTCCCTTCGCTAACGGATTTGGCAAATTCATGGCGACTCCTAGCCTTGCCGGGGTCCGTAAGCCCCTGCCATATGGTGCTGACTTCTCTTTGTGTACCATTCCGGTACCGCCGGGCCACCGCCCGTCCACGGTCCTTACGGTAGACTCCGATAGGCCACTCCTGCAGACGGTCACCACCGTCTGCCAACCGTGCTGATCCGTCCGGGCCACACACCCGGACCAACTTCAGTCTGCTCCACTACTACTTTCCTTCCTCTCACTTTTACTTCCCTCACTCAACTGTCTGCTTTCCCCGCCTCCAGGACTGTGAACTCCTCGGTGGGCGGGGCCAACCGCCTGGCCCACCCCCTGGTGTGGACATCAGCCCCTGGAGGGAGGCAACAAGGGTTTTTGTCTGACTTTGGTGTGCCTGACCAGGAGTGTGGGGTGTGTTGGTGTTGTTCTCTGTGGCCCCTGGCTTGTCCAGGGCGCCACAAGAGTGACCCCTGCATCCCACGGCATCCCACACTTAGTCCTGGGGCATCCCCCCTACCCGTGGAGGGCTACAACACCTTGCTGCCCCACTTCATCACCCCGGGTACTCTCAACGGCAGCGGCGGTACTCCCAATTACCGCACACCACGGGTGGCATCACAAACTATATCTAATTTCCCCTGTACATACATCCCCTTTCATTTCAGTTGCCGCACGACCCCGGGTCTGGAGACCCTTGAGCCACAGCGAACCCGGATCCGAGCAGCTCGGCTGCATCCACGGGGGCGGCACATGAACATAGCTTTAAGTTTCATTTAGACTTCAGTTTTCCGTGTACAAGTTCTATCCCTGGCTTTCACAGATAGATCTCCTACCCTTTATAGTAACTGGGACTGTTCTGATGTCCGTGCATGTTTGCGATACTCAAAAAATTCTGGAAACATGTCTGATTTTGATCTGAATCTCGGATCAATCTCACTAATGCAAGTGTACGGTCCTGAATCATTAAGCGTGTATTCCAAAATTCTAGCGTAAAAAGCACCTTAATAGAATGCGTAACCCTGGTGGTTTACTTTTTTACTATTTTAGATTTCAGATGTCACACATTCTAGGGTTAATAAGTAGTAATATTTTTTCCTAACTCAGCAGAGGTACAAAAATATTGCGACTTTTGGCTTTTACCTGCTAGTCTAGACTAGCTATGACAATATCGATGTAGTAAGGGCACAGCTTTGGCCAGGTTCGGGATGGCTACGCCTGCCCATGAAAAGTTATTCAATTGTACTGGCATTATTCACTCCTGAAATGTACTCCAATCGCTGACCAGAGTGCATTTTTCGCAAGTGGGTGTGGCATGAATGATGAGGGGTGTGGCCTGAAGGATGAAGCAGCTGATTCTACCTGCACTGCTGGACACATAGGATACTAATTAGATGCGGGGCTCGCGTGACTTCACAACCCCACATGAACCCCAGCACCACGAACTCCATCAACGCTCGAATGGCGCTGGCATGGGAGGTGAGTATAGGCTTTATTGTTTTACCTGGGGTAAGCATGTGGAATCCAAAGGCACAACCCCTAACTCTGACCCAAACGCTTATGGTAAAAACTGACACTGACCAAACTGATGAATGCTGAAAAAAAAAAACCACTCATGATACTAGGACCATTTTTTGCATATGAGAAAAATCATTGATTAAATGAACCCTAAAGGCCCTGTCACACACAGAGATAAATCAGCTGCAGATTTGTGGTTGCAGTGAAATTGTGGACAATCAGTGCCAGGTTTGTGGCTGTGTACAAATGGAACAATATGTCCATGATTTCACTGCAACCACAGATCTGTCAAAGATTTATCTCTGTGTGTGACAGGGCCTTTAGGCTTACAGTTATTACACATTCAGTTTTTTGGGGGGGAGGTTAAGATTGATATAAAAGAACATAAAGATATTTGAATTTTTCAGCATTTTTATCTGGGAGCAAGTTTTTGCTACCGTATCTGACAGCAATACAGCCCTTGCAAAAATTAAGAGACTACTACAAAATTGTCGGTTTTCCTGATTTTTCTCTTTATAGGTATATTTTTGAGCAAAATGTAAATTGTTCTTTTATTCTATAAACTACTGACAACGTCTCCGAATTTCCAAGCAATACATTTTATATTTATTTTCTGAAAATGAGAAATGGTCAAAATAACAAAAAAAAGCCATGCTTTCAGACCTCAAATAATGCAAAGAAAACAAGTTCATCATCATTTAGAAACAACAATACTAATAATGTTTTAACTCAGGAAGAGTTCAGAAATCAATATTTTGTGGCATAACCATGATTTTTAATCACAGCTGTCATGCGTCTTGACATGCTTTCCACCAGTCTTTCACACTGCTTTTGGATGACCTTATGCCACTCTTGGTGCAAAAAGTTTAGCACTTCTTCTTTGTTTGATGGCTTGTGACTATCCATCTTCCTCTTGATTACATTCCACAGGTTTTCATGGGGTTCAGGTCTGGAAATTGGGCTGGCCATGACAGGGTTTTGAGGTGGTCCTTCATCCACACATTGATTGACCTAGCTGTGTGGGATCTCACATTGTCCTGCTAGAAAAAACAGTGCTCAGAGTTGGGGAACATTGCCTGAGCAGAAGGCATCAACTGTTTTTACGGCTTGATTCACACGTCCTTCGCAAAGTTTAATCTGCCCAATTTTTAGAGTAGGGTAATCTTCTCTGATGAGTCTAATTTTCAGCTTTGCTCAACACCTGGTCATCTAATAGTTAGATGGAGACCTGGAGAGGTGTACAAGCCCGGACGTCTGTGTCGTTCCCAGGTCCTCCTTCAGTGGGTACTTACAGCAGGTATGCTCCACAGTGTTCCTCTCCTACTTCTGGACAACTCTGACATACATCAGATGGCAAACACACACTCATATACATACATACACATCAGATCGCACACACACACAAACACACATCAGATTGCACACACACACCAGATCGTACACACAATCATACATCAATTGGCACATACAACCACACATGAGACTGCGCACACACACACACACACACACACACACACACAACATCCGGTGATACCTATTACTTCCAGCCAGCAGGGGAACCTGGGATGCAGAGCAGTGGAGCGTGAGGACCTGTGGTGGAACGCATAGAGGACTTGCTGTGAAACGCATCCATGCTTTCCACGGCAGGTTCTCGTGCGCCACTACACCACGTCCCAGGTTCTCCTGCTGACCAGAAGCATTCGATATCGCTAGATATGGTGAGTGTGTGTGTGCGATCTGATGTGTGATTGTGTGTGATCTGGTGAGTGTGTGTAATCTGATGTTTGATTGTGTGTGCGATTTAATGTGTGATTTGTGTGTGCTAGCTGATGTGTGATTGTGTGTGTGATCTGATATGTGTGTGCGTGTGCTATCTGATATGTCTGTGCGCGATCTGATGTGGGTGTATGCGATCTAATATGTGTTGGTGTGCAATCTGATGTGTGTGGGTGTGCGTTCTACTGCAGGTCCTCTCATTTAGTGTGTGAGTATGATTGCAGGGTCTTCTGTCTTTTTTTTGTCCCTTTTGGGGGAGTCTGCTTTCTATAATGAATTGTTCTGCAGAATTCTTTAACTTTTTTTAGCTGCATGGACATTTCATTATTGAACCACGACTCGGGCTTATTTTCGGGGTGGAGCTTATATTTAAAACTAAAACTTCCTGCTAGGGCTTATTATATTTAAGACTGAAAATTCCTGCTAGGGTTTATTTTCAGGCCAGGGATTATTGTTGGGAAAACATGGTATACTATGCCTTCAAAACAGCATCAAAGCATCAATGTTTCTAGGTACACTTGCATGTAGTCTTTGAAGGAACTTGGCAGGGAGATTGTTCTAAACATCTTGGAGAACTAATCTTGGAGATCTTCTTGTGTGAATTCTTCCGTCCCTTCATGTAATCCCAGACAGACTCGATAAAGTTGAGACCAGCTCTGTGAGGCTATATTATCACTTCTATAACTCTGTATTCTTCTTTATGTTGAAAATAGTACTTTGAAGATAGTTCTTAAAGACATTGGCTGTATTTTTTTCGGTCATTTCACGGCTGCAAAATAAACTTGGAACTATCAGATGATGGATATGTATCTGCCTTCATTTGTCAACATTGAGGATATCAAGAAATGGGCAATGTGGTGGGCAGTAGATGCAGTGTTTGGCCAAGGAAACAGTGCAGCAAATTATTAAACACATCATTTCTTTCTAAATCGGAAGATGTCCAGCATTACCATTAGCGCAGAACTGGCAGAAATCAGTGGAACCCAGCTATAAAAAAAATCTATTGTTTGGAGAAGTCTGGCCAGAAGTGGTCTTCAGTGAAAAATTGTTGCAGACAAAACCCATAGTTTCAACACAGATATAATGTCAATTGAAAATAGCAAATGGAGTGCAGAAAAATGGCAGCAGGTGCTCTGTACTGTTGAGTCAAAATGTGTAATATTTGGCTGTAACAGACGTCGATTTGTCACTGAAGGCCTAGAGAGAGGTACAATAATAGGTAACTGTAGTAAACAGTGGTTCATGGTGGAGGATCCCTGCATGTTTGGGCTGCATTTCAGCAAATGAAGATAACATTTTTTTTGTCATTGTTAATAGTGTCTTCATTGGTCAGAAATACAGGCAGATACTTATCCATCATGCAGTACCATCAGAGAGGTGACTGATTGGCTCCAAATTTATTCTGCAACAGGAGAATGACCCTAAATATACACTCAGGGTCATTAAGAACTAGCTACAGTGTAAAAAAAGAACAAGAAGTCCTGAAAGTGATAATACTGTACCCACAAAGCCCTGGTCTCAAATGAATCAAGTCTTTCTGGGATTGCATGAATTGACAGGTGAGCAGAAGCTTACTGTGGTTAGTTCTCCATGATGTTTGATACAACCTCTTTACTGGAGTTCCTTCAAAAACTGTGTAAGTATACGTAGAAGAATTGATGCTTTGATGCTGTTTTGAAGGCAAAGGCTAGTCACACCAAGTATTGTTTTCATAGAATCAAAGAATATTGTAAGGGATCTCCTGAGTCAGCTGTAACTGTTCCTCATAGGACATGGTTTGTGGACCAGTCACCATTATGGTCGCTCTTCTCTGAACTGGCTCCAGTTTGTTGAAGTGTTTTTTAAAAAATGTGGTGCCAGAACTAGAAACAATATTCCAGATGAGATCTGACCAAAGAGTATAGGGGTAAATTACTTCACGTGATCTAAACTGCATGTTTCTGTTAATACATCCCAGAATTGTATTTGCCTTTTTGCTGCTGCATCACACTGTTGACTCATGTTCAATCTGTGATATATTAGTATACCCAAGTCTTTTTCACATGTGCTGTTGCTTAGCCCTAATCCTCCCATTCTGAATATGCTTTATTCATTTTTCTTGCCCAGATGTAGGACTTTGCATTTCTCCCTGTTAAAACCATTCTGTTAGTTGCTGCCCACTGTTGCAGTGTGTTTAAATCTTTTTGAATTCTCTCTCTTTTTCTCTAGTATTAGCTATCCCTCCTAGCTTTGTGTCATTAGCAAATTTAATCAGTTTACCCTCAATGCCTTTATCTAAATCATTGATAAAGATGTTGAACAACACAGGTCTCATGACAGAACCTTGTGGCACCCCATTTCATAGATTCTTTCAACTGGATATCCAGCCATTTAGGACCACTTTTTGTGTCCGATCACTAAGCAAGTTATGAATCCACCTAACAGTTGCCTTGTCCACTGCATACTTGGTCATTTTTTTCAATAAGGATGTTATGGGACACTTTGTCAAATGCTTTGCTGATTTATACTATATCTCCTGAGTTTCCCAGATTTCCCCAGTCAGTGACTCTGTTATAGAAGGAAATTAAGTTAATCTGACATGACTTATTAATCACAAACCCATGCTGGCTCTGGTTAATAATCACTTCTTTCTCATCCAGGTACTTGCATACATGTTGTTAATAATTTTTTCAAAGATCTTTCCTGGTATTGAAGTCAGGCTCACAGGCCTATAATTCTTTGGGTCCACATTCTTCCACTTTTTGAAGACAGGGATAAAATTTGCTCTTCTCCAGTCTCCTGGGACTTCTGTTCTCCAAGAATTTTCAAAGATTGTGGAGAGTGGTTCAGAAATTTCCTCTGCTATCTCCTTGAATTACCCTGGGGTGTAATTCATCTGGACCTGGAGACTTGATATGTTAGCTAAGTATTCCCTCACTACCTCTCTGTTGATAGATAGCCTGGATTCTTCTATTCCGTCAATAGTACAGTGAAGTTCTGTTATGATGACTATGTGATAGCGGGGAACTGGGGCTCCTAAGCTGTCCCTCAAGTTAGGGGGCTCTATGCTATCCCTAACTTCAGAGATACTCCTGATTGTGGAGAGGCCTGAGTCTCCTTCCTGGCCCTGTTCCTGACCAGTCCTGATCTGATTCCTTCTCCCCCCAGGGAGGGTCAGTACAGGAGTGTCTTGACACCCACATAAAGTAAGACAAAGGAAAACCAAAACTCTGTTACACAGCACGCACACATAAATATACAGACAAGAAGCGATTCAGGAAGAAAAACAAGAGCAGGAAGGAAGTTACAAAACAACAGGGGTGTGATGATGGAATATGGTGGGTTGTGTATGTTCAGATCTTGGGAGTGTTTCCTTGTGTGTACATTGTCCTGTCTGCAGGTTAATCACCCCATACAGTGCTTCTGTCCCTAGGTCTGGGGGAGGGGGTCCTGGAATCTACCCAACCTCTCTACTTACCTGGGGGATTATTCAGTCAGGCTGAGAAGGACAAGCACCACAGAGAGACCTTGAGAAACCCTGATTTTCCAGGAAAAGGACTGCTGGAGGATTGTGACTCATCCCCAGAACATTTATCTCATTACTGGACTATTTTACCCTCTGTGTGGTGGATTATTTTATGGACCTTCTGGATTGCATGGAATAAAGGTTCTTTTGATTGTTCACTCATCTCCCACTCTGTTGATTGTGTGATATCGAAAAAGGACCCCGTGACAAGGGGTAAACTCCACAACCACTCCAAGCAATAAGCACCACTTAAGCACAACTTTCACCAGAGAGTCTGGGACACCACACCTCACAGACTTACATAGAATAAATTATAACTGGCGTGGGTAGAGCGATTCAACCAGCATAAATACGAGAGGAGTAGAAGTGATAGGTCTCTCCACAACATGTGATTAAAGGAGCAAGCAGACTAACAGAGATTAACTCTTGCCAGTCTGCCTATTAATCAACACACAGCAGATCAATGCCTGAGTCTGCCTGTGTTCATCACAGATACCAGAAAAACCATAGGGCGGATTGTCAGAATCTGCAATCTGAACAGAGCCCACCATGACAGTCGGCGAAGTTTGTGGAAAACTTCATGTGACACTTTCTGAGAGAAAACAGATACAAAATAGGAATTTAAAGGTTTGGTCTTCTCTACATCATTTTTTACCACTTCACCATTTTCAACCATTAAAAATCCTATAGCATCTTTGACTTTTCTTCTACTTTTGATATTCCCAAAAATCCTTTTTTATTGCTTTTGACCTCTCTTGCATGCTTTAATTGATTATGAGATTTAGTTCTTCTAATGTTTGCCCTTCAGATTCTGTAGGTTGCATTAAATTCTTCTTTAGATATGCCTCCCTCTTTTCATTTGATAAACATTTCTTTCTTTCTTTTTAGCATGTGTTTAAGTTCTGTGTTTATCGATCCTGGTATCCTTAAATGCTTCCTATTCTTCCCTCTTTTAGGGATTGTTAACAATTGTGCATTGAGAATCTTATTTCTTTGTCGCTCCATTGGGAGACCCAGACAATTGACAATTGGGTGTATAGCTTCTGCCTCCGGAGGCCACACAAAGTATTACACTTTAAAAAGTGTAACCCCTCCCCTCTGCCTATACACCCTCCCGTGCATCACGGGCCCATCAGTTTTCATGCTTTGTGTTGAAGGAGGCACACATGCACACAATGCTCCACATTTTAGTCAGCAGCAGCTGCTGACTATTTCGGATGGAAGAAAAGAGGGCCCCTGAGGGCCCCCGGCATGCTCCCTTCTCACCCCACTGAGTCGGCGGCGTTGTTAAGGTTGAGGTACCCATTGCGGGTACAGAGGCTGGAGCCCACATGCCGTTTTCCTTCCCCATCCCTTAGGGGCTCTGGGTGAAGTGGGATCCTAACCGGTCATCCAGGCACTGGGACCGGGCTCCCTCCGCAGCCCCTGGTGGTATCTGCCGGACAGGAGACTGAGTATCGTCAGGGACAAGGCCCTGCAACTACAGGTACTCTGTGTCCCCTTTGGGACGGTGCATGGAGCACCTGGGCCTCAGACGCTGCAGCGCCTGCAGTGTTGTTTTTTTGTCCGGGACTACCGCGCCGACCGTGCCTGCTTGCCGGCCGCGGTTTTTACTTTAGTCCCCGGCTTTTGCGGCCTAGTACATTAAACTCCCGCCCCCGGGCCTGCCAGTCAGGGGCAAGGGCGGGACGGTCGGTCTGACGCCGACAGTGAGGGCTGGAGCATACATAGCTGTCCTCCTCCCCCCTCACTAATCCCTATGGGGCACCACATTCCCGCACTTTTGTAAGTTACGCCCACGGCTCCCTCCTCCCCTGTGAACGCCGACAGCCATGTTTTAACACATCCTGCCGGTGGAGGACTTCTGGCTGCAGCTCTGGGAGACCCGAGGCAGGGAATCTGGTGGCCACACACCGCTGGAGCGGTTGGTAAGCCACACCGGTTACCGGTGCTGGTCCCCCTTGGGTGCTGAACTGTATATAGATACATTATATTTGTATACTTTTTCTGGTTCAGCTGTACTGTTAACTTGTGGCTATATACCCTCAGTGATCACGCTCCTGGGAGACAACAGCATGTCGTTCACAAGGAGCAAGGGGGCCAAGGCACAGGGTTATTTTGCTACCTGTACCTCTTGTGAGGCTATGTTACCTGCAGGTTCCACCTACCCTCACTGTGAGCAATGCTCGACCCCTGTGGCACTCGCTCAGCCGGAGCCTGAGGCACTAGGGGGTCCCTCGGCCCAGGTAGAACCGCCGGCCCCCCCTGTCCAGATGGCAGGGACAGAGTTTGCTGTTTTAGCCGACAAACTCTCTGAGTCGCTTTCTCATTCCATGACTCAGTCTATGGATAAATGGTCTGCTAAGTTTCTAGAGGTTTTGCAGTCCAGACCGGCCCTTACACAGGCCCCGGGCACTGCGGGATCACCCCCAGGCCCATCTCGGTCTGCGACTAAGCGTGTTCCTGGTGTGGCCTCTAGTTATTACGTGCAGGACTCCGGCACGGACCGCAGTCCCAGACCAGCTAAGCGGGCTCGCTTAGAATCTTCCCCGACTTCATCACGCAGTTCGGGGTCTCAGCTTGAGGATTCTCTAGAGGAGGAGGCGGAGGTCGCAGCTCAGGACTCTGACCCTGACGTTGCTCTCAATCTGGATACACCTGAAGGGGACGCCATAGTAAATGACCTTATAGCGTCCATCAACCAGGTGCTAGATCTGTCTCCCCCAACTCCGCCTACAGAGGATTCGGCTTCACAACAGGAGAAACACCAGTTTAGGTTTCCTAAACGTACCCGGAGTGCTTTCTTCGATCACTCTAACTTTAGAGATGCTGTCCAGAAGCACAGGGCTTTCCCGGACAAGCGCTTTACTAAACGCCTTAATGACACACGTTACCCCTTCCCCGCTGACGTGGTTAAGGGTTGGGCTCAGTGTCCCAAGGTGGATCCTCCAGTCTCTAGACTGGCGGCTAGATCCGTAGTAGCAGTGGCTGACGGTGCATCGCTCAAGGATGCCACAGACAGGCAGATAGAGCTCCTAATGAAATCCATCTATGAAGCCATAGGCGCGTCTTTTGCCCCAGCCTTTGCAGCTGTGTGGGCACTCCAGGCTATCTCAGCTTGTCTGTCTGAGATTAATGCGGTCACCCGTACCGCTGCGCCACAAGTAACATCTTTGACTTCTCAGGCGTCAGTATTTGCATCCTACGCCATGAATGCTGTCCGGGACTCGGCTAGCCGTACAGGGGTAGCATCCGCCAATTCTGTGGCAGTCCGCAGGGCCATGTGGCTACGCGAATGGAAGGCAGACTCTGCTTCCAAAAAGTTCTTGACCGGTTTGCCTTTTTCTGGCGACCGACTGTTTGGCGAGCGATTGGATGAAATTATTAAGCAATCCAAGGGAAAGGACTCGTCCTTACCCCAACCCAAACCAAACAGACCTCAGCAACGGAAAGTTCAAGCGAGGTTTCGGTCCTTTCGGCCCTCAGCCAGATCCCAACCCTCCTCGTCCAACAGGCCACAGAAGAGCCAGAGGAACTCTTCTGCATGGCGGTCTAAGTCACGTCCTCCAAAGACCGCCGGAGGCACCGTCTCCAAGGCGGCCTCCTCATGACTTTCGGCCGCCCCAAACCGCATCCTCGGTCGGTGGCAGGCTCTCCCGCTTTTGCGACGCCTGGTGGCCACATGTCCAAGACCGATGGGTGAGGGACATTCTGTCTCACGGTTACAGGATAGAGTTCAGCTCTCGTCCTCCGACTCGTTTTTTCAGAACATCTCCGCCCCCCGAGCGGACCGTTGCGCTTTTTCAGGCGGTGGACACTCTGAAAACAGAAGGAGTGGTGATCCCCGTTCCCCTTCAGGAACGCGGTCGCGGTTTTTACTCCAATCTGTTCGTGGTGCCAAAAAAGGACGGCTCATTCCGTCCCGTTTTGGACCTCAAATTGCTCAACAGACATGTGACAACCAGGCGGTTTCGCATGGAATCCCTCCGATCTGTCATCGCTTCGTTGTCCCAAGGAGACTTCCTAGCATCAATCGACATCAAAGATGCCTATCTCCATGTGCCGATCGCTCAAGAGCATCAACGCTTCCTGCGTTTCGCCATCGGGGACGAACACCTTCAGTTTGTGGCACTGCCTTTCGGCCTGGCGACAGCCCCACGGGTCTTCACCAAGGTCATGGCATCCGTCGTAGCGATCCTACACTCTCAGGGCCACTCGGTGATCTCTTACCTAGACGATCTCCTAGTCAAGGCACCCTCACGGGTGGCTTGTCAACACAGTCTGACCGTTGCTCTGGAGACTCTCCAGAGGTTCGGGTGAATCATCAATTTCCCAAAGTCAAAATTGTCTCCGACCCAGTCACTGACGTACCTAGGGATGGAGTTTCATACTCTCTCAGCGATGGTCAAGCTGCCGCTGGACAAACAGCGGTCGCTGCAGACAGGGGTGCAATCCCTTCTTCGGGCCCAGTCGCACCCCTTGAGACGCCTCATGCACTTCCTGGGGAAGATGGTGGCAGCAATGGAGGCGGTTCCATTTGCGCAATTTCATCTGCGTCCACTCCAATGGGACATTCTCCGCAAATGGGACAAGAGGCCGACGTCCTTAGACAGGAACGTCTCGCTGTCTCTGGAAGCCAAGACCTCTCTTCGGTGGTGGCTTCTCCCCACTTCTCTGTCGAAAGGAAAATCCTTTCTGCCCCCATCCTGGGCTGTGGTCATGACGGACGCGAGCCTGTCAGGATGGGGAGCGGTTTTTCTCCACCACAAGGCTCAGGGAACCTGGACTCCGACAGAGTCCTCCCTTCAGATCAATGTTCTGGAGATAAGGGCAGTGTATCTAGCCCTCAAGGCGTTCCATCGGTGGCTCGAGGGCAGGCAGATCCGCATACAGTCGGACAACGCCACGGCGGTTGCGTACATCAACCACCAGGGCGGCACTCGCAGTCGTCAAGCCTTCCAAGAAGTCCGGCGGATTCTGCTGTGGGCGGAGGCCACAGCCTCCACCATCTCCGCGGTTCACATTCCGGGCATAGAAAACTGGGAAGCAGACTTCCTCAGTCGCCAGGGCATGGACGCGGGGGAATGGTCTCTCCACCCGGACGTGTTTCAAGAGATCTGTTGCCGCTGGGGAACGCCGGACGTCGATCTCATGGCGTCTCGGCACAACAACAAGGTCCCGGCATTCATGGCACGGTCTCAGGACCACAGAGCTCTGGCGGCGGACGCCTTAGTTCAGGATTGGTCGCAGTCTCAACTTCCTTATGTATTCCCTCCTCTGGCAATGCTGCCCAGAGTGTTGCGCAAGATCAGGTCCGACTGCCGCCGCGCCATCCTCGTCGCTCCAGATTGGCCGAGGCGGTCGTGGTACCCGGATCTGTGGCATCTCACGGTGGGGCAACCGTGGGCGCTCCCAGACCGACCAGACTTGCTATCTCAAGGGCCATTTTTCCATCTGAATTCTGCGGCCCTCAACCTGACTGTGTGGCCATTGAGTCCTGGCTCTTAGCGTCTTCAGGGTTGTCTCAAGATGTCATTGCCACTATGAGACAGGCCAGGAAACCAACGTCAGCCAAGATCTATCACAGAACTTGGAGGATCTTCTTAGCCTGGTGCTCTGAGAGGGAGTTTATCCCACGGCCGTTTGCCTTACCCAGGTTTCTTTCCTTCCTTCAATCGGGATTGGAAAAGGGTTTGTCTCTCGGCTCTCTCAAAGGTCAAGTCTCGGCGCTTTCCGTGTTTTTTCAAAAGCGTCTAGCCAGGCTTCCGCAGGTCCGCACGTTCCTGCAGGGAGTTTGCCACATAGTCCCACCTTACAAGCGTCCGCTGGAACCCTGGGATCTCAACATGGTTCTACGGGCTCTTCAAAAACCACCTTTTGAGCCGCTGCGGGATGTCTCTCTATCACGTCTTTCGCAGAAGGTGGCATTTCTAGTGGCGGTTACTTCACTCCGTAGAGTGTCAGAGCTTGCAGCGCTGTCATGCAAAGGCCCTTTCCTGGTATTTCACCAGGATAAGGTGGTTCTGCGTCCGGTCCCGGACTTTCTCCCTAAGGTGGTGTCCACTTTTCATCTCAATCAGGATATCTCCTTACCTTCATTTTGCCCTCATCCAATTCACCAATGTGAAAAGGATTTGCATTTGTTAGATCTAGTGAGAGCACTCCGGATCTACGTGTCTCGCACGGCGCCACTGCGCCGCTCTGATGCGCTCTTTGTCCTTGTCGCTGGCCAGCGTAAGGGGTCGCAGGCTTCCAAGTCAACCTTGGCTCGGTGGATCAAGGAACCGATTTTTGAGGCCTACCGTTCTTCTGGGCTTCCGATTCCTTCAGGGCTGAAAGCCCATTCTACCAGAGCCGTGGGTGCGTCCTGGGCATTGCGGCACCAGGCTACGGCTCAGCGGGTGTGTCAGGCGGCTACCTGGTCGAGTCTGCACACTTTCACAAAACACTATCAGGTGCATGCCTATGCTTCGGCAGATGCCAGCCTAGGTAGGCGAGTCCTTCAGGCGGCGGTTGCCCACCTGTAAGAGGGGGCCGTTGTTTCGGCTCTTTTTATCGAGGTATTCTTTTACCCACCCAGGGACTGCTTTTGGACATCCCAATTGTCTGGGTCTCCCAATGGAGCGACAAAGAAGAAGGGAATTTTGTTTACTTACCGTAAATTCCTTTTCTTCTAGCTCCTATTGGGAGACCCAGCACCCGCCCCTGTTCCCTTCGGGCTTTTTGTTCTTTTGTGTACACATGTTGTTCATGTTCAATTGTTCTTTTGGTTCATGGTTTCAGTTCTCCGAACATCCTTCGGATTGAATTTACCTTAGACCAATTTATAAGTTTCCTCCTTCCTGCTTTGGCACCAAAACTGATGGGCCCGTGATGCACGGGAGGGTGTATAGGCAGAGGGGAGGGGTTACACTTTTTAAAGTGTAATACTTTGTGTGGCCTCCGGAGGCAGAAGCTATACACCCAATTGTCAATTGTCTGGGTCTCCCAATAGGAGCTAGAAGAAAAGGAATTTACGGTAAGTAAACAAAATTCCCTTCTTTTGAAAGTTTCCTGTACTTCCTGCGAATTTCTGTCCTTAAGGACATCCAGCCATTGGATCCCAACTATCCTATTTCTGAGTTCCTTAAATCTGCCTTTCTGAAATCCAACCTTGAAGTCTGAGTCATCACAGTTCTTCATCCTCTAGTTATCCAAAATTCTATCATGGCATGACCGCTGCTTCCTAAGGTCCCAGCCACCTTTACCTCTTCAACTATTTCCTCCTTGTTTATAAGGATTCAATGCGAGGTAGACGATCCCCTTGTTTTCTCCTCTACCTCTTGGAAGATAAAGTTGTCAGCAAGAGAGGATAAGAATTTGCCAGACCTGTTACTTTTTCCTGAAAGAGATTCCCAAAAAATGTCTAGATAGTTGAAATCTAACTTAATCCCTGCGTTGTATTTTCTTGAGAACTTAGCCATCTGATGCATAACGAGTTCATCAATATCTTCAGCTTGCCCAGGCATCTTGTAGTAATCGCCTACAATTGTGTCCTTTGCATTGTTCTTTACTTTGCATTTTCTAAATTGATAAAAAAATAAACTACACTTCTATTTTTTTTTAATACTTTAATTCCAAAAAAAGGCAAAAGTATAAAAGGAGTAATACTTTTAATGGCTAACCAGAAACATAATATATGTATGTGGTGCCCCTGAGTATATCAGGGTGCCATAAGGAACTGCATCCTTTCACCCAGGGTGCAGGGCCTACCCCCAAGAAACCGGTGTCATTACCATCAGCACCACAAATCCCAATCACACCTCACATCATGACCTGTCAGACACACCAGTGAGTTGGTTAAGCTGGAATAGGGCCAACCACCTAGGAGTCAGGCAGACTGGTGGGAGGAAGGAAGACGGTAGTTGAGTGAGAGCCTTCAAAGAGTGAGGAGCTGGAGTAGTAGCTCCCGGGGAGCTAGACCAAGGTTGGGTCGCAGATGGTGGTCCGGGACCAGAGGAGTCGGGGACCGGTGGCAGAGACATTGGAAAAGGGTGCGACGGACATAGTCTAGGAGGACTGTTGGCATCAGAATCCCAAAAGAACTGACTGGTACCGAGCACGATGGGGTACAGGACCCTAGGTCAGGAGCTGATTCAATATCCTGATAATTAACCTGGGATGGAGAGTATCTTTATGAACTTCCCTAAGAGCTCAGAGATTGAAGGCGACAGAACACCACAGATAATAGGGCTTTCCAGTAAAGTGGCCCACTAAAATCCCAAGTGCCAGCCATCAAGAGCACAGCTACACTAAATATAGTGAGCGGGGCTCTAACAGCTTCAAGCCAAGGGGCCACAACAGAGAACTAAATTGTGCATGGAGGCGGCTCCGGATTACTAAGTGACATCGGTGGGAGCTGACACCTGGACGGGCTCCCCGTAGTGACTGTGATGCACGGAGACCTTGGTTTATCTTCAGTGTGAGTGTCTGCTTTATAATCCTCATCCAGCACCACAACTACCCACAGTGAGTACCCTGGTTCCCCTGCACCCTGCGCTCCCAAATATCCCTCCATCACCCCCAGAGGCCGGGGCCTTCCCAACCTGCGGAGGGACTGACACCTTGCTGCTCCACACCATCTGCTCCGGAACGCCATCCAGTAGCGGCGGTACTTCCATTACCGCAACCTGCAGGTGGCATCACGAACTTCTCCCTTGTAAATAATCCCCTTTCAAGGATTGGAGTGTCTGCCGAGCCTGGGTCCGGACCCCTCGAGCCACGACCATCCAGGATCCGAGCACCCCGGTCTACGTTGGGGCGGCACATGTAAGCTCTGAAAGCTTGCAAACATTTTCTGATTAGCCAATAAAGGTATCACTTCTAAAATACTTTTTCATATATTGGGGGGCAAAAAAGTGTTTGTATTGATTTTTTGGCTCACTATACCACAATATCATTTTTATTGTGCATCACTTCTATTTTTTAAAGCATTCTTACTTTCCAGCATTTTTTTTGCATACCTGCTTAAACTTTTGCACAGAACTTAATATTTTATAGTTTGGTATTATCACTGTGAATATGTTCCACTGTCGAGATGGCCTGTAATACACCGAAAAATCTGCATATATCGTATCCATGCAGATCTCGCTGGCACAGTTCATATGTGAGAATGTGTCTGACATTGACTTCTCTTATTTCCTCCACTGGTGAAAAATATTTTGGAGCCAAATACATTATATCAGTATCACAATGGGATAACACATTTGAATTAGAAAAATTATAAAGAGAGAATAGTAAAAAAAAAATTCTGTGATCATTTCATCTGCATTGTTTTTATTGCTTGCCTTATGTGTGGATTTCACCTATCACTGGCTATGGTGGACAAAGTATTTAAAACATAACCTTTAATTAGATATTGCACTGCACGACCAACTACTATGTAACCTTTATCCTATCCAAGCCACTAACCTGTCCTTGTGTGAAAACTGTGGAAAAAGAAAGCGCAATAGGGTCTTACCCCAATATATATAGGGTGAAGCAAAGAATAATCCTACTCACCAATTCGGGTTGTGACAGTCACAACACCTATAGCAGCATGTAACACCAAGTCCCGGCAGCGGTCCCCATGAGGCAGATAACAGAGAGTAGTAGAGAATGGGTTTCACAGCCGCGCCAAAAGACTACTGGATTCTTCTCAGATTAATGTTTCTTTTATTTCATAACAGGTCAAGTCTACGCGTTTCAGGAGAACACAGCTCCCTTCTTCAGGACAAACCAGCAAAGAATCATCAAATCTCATATTACGCGTTTCAGGAGAACACAGCTCCCTTCTTCAGGACAAACCAGCAAAGAATCATCAAATCTAGATTTGATGATTCTTTGCTGGTTTGTCCTGAAGAAGGGAGCTGTGTTCTCCTGAAACGCGTAGACTTGACCTGTTATGAAATAAAAGAAACATTAATCTGAGAAGAATCCAGTAGTCTTTTGGCGCGGCTGTGAAACCCATTCTCTACTACTCTCTGTTAACTAACCTGTCCTTGGCTCTGGTACTAATATAATTATTTTGAGGGACCAAAATACCACTATATGAATACCATCACAATTAGTAGGGAAAAATCAAACACTCCTTCTGTTATTGAGCGAGCCTTAAAGAGATGCCTAAATTCACTATCATTTTAGATAGTAATTTATGATCTTAAAGTGATTAGTGCTTATTTTTGGTGATAACTTATGCCCACTTGAACTGTAAGTTCCCTAGAACATTGTAATATTGCGCTACAAAGATATCCAGGTGGTAGAGCTAATATCCCAGTTGATGTTATTGACACCACAATTTAGAGAACTTGCACTCTCAATGACAATTCTCTAACTAAGCAACCTGAGAGAAACACACTGTACAGTGTCACAGCAGTCTCTGATCAATTCTCCATTTATATATAATAATCCGTTGTGATAGCTGTAGTGTGCTCTCTCTATGCCACTCATCAAAAGTATCTACGAACTGTATCACCTTGTTATTACCTTCCCTTTTCTTTGGTGTCGAAAGGGCCGAATGGTTCACAGCTTTCGCACGATGATAGGCAGCATCAATGGTTCTCATAAGGTATCCTCTTTTAGAAAAACCTGTCTATAAGCTCCCCAGCCTTGATCTCATATTCACCAAAAGAGGAGCAGTTCCGTCTTAAACTGCTGGCAGTATCATCTATCTAATATACATACAGCAATCACAGAATCACCTATATAATGCACATACAGCAGTCTATATACATTATATAGGTGATACTGCGACTTCCATATGTACATTATATATGTGATACTGCGACGGCTGTATATACCGTACATAGGTGATACTGCGACTGCTGTATGTACATTACATATGTGATAAGTGAAGTGCGAGCATTCGAAGTGTCTATGTATTGTACAACTACATACAGCACTAACAGTATCAGCTATATAATGTATATAGACTGCTGTATGTACATTATAAAGGTGATACGGAGACTGCTGTATGTACATAAAAAGCTGCCATATTGAAAGTAACTCACCCAGATCCATGAGATGGGGAGGATGGAGATTTAAAGCAAACGGTTGTTGGGCATAGGGCGTGAAAAAGAGCGGGATCCATTCTCCAGGACTGGTGTGGAGAGGGCGAACTGAGCAAATAAAAATACATTCTGATGTTGGCATTGGCCAGCGTCAGACATAAAAAGCCCTGTACGAGCTGCGGTGGCCCTTCTATATGTGTGTGTTTGCGCACCGCAGCGGCCCATGTCAAAGCGAGCATGTGCGCACGGTTAAAGGGCCGGCAGCATTGACTGGCTCTTTAAGACACCAGCGTAGAGTGCTGTGCACGCGCACGCACACACAGACAGTGGCCGTCACAGTGCGCACAGGGCTCTAAGCCACATTCTTAAAGGAGCTAGCGGCCAGATGAGCGGGGCCTCGGTGACCCACTATGCACATTTGCACCACGGCCCAGATGGCAAATGCTCGCTGAGTCAGATTGTCATTCCTCACCTGGACATATCTGATATTCATCTGATTCTTGGGTTGTGAAAAAAATTAGTCAGCAGCGGATGCCATTTGTGTGCTGTTTGCTTATCACAGACTAATTGATATGAAAAATTTTGGAAACCATCATTGGGTTTTTTTTGGGGGGGGGAAGGGTTCGAGAAAAACTGATAAAACTCTGATGGTAAAAACTGACATACTACCTAAACTCCAAAGAAACTGATCACATTCACTAAAACTCACACGTTTTTTTTGCAAATGAGAAAAAGCACTGATATCTGAATATGAACTTACTTTGAAATATGGATCACTCCTATGTGTGTTCTGACTCTTCTTGTAATTTAATCGAATATGGAGTGCCCACCAGCCCTGGGCGTTTTAATTATAATTATAGCTGGATCCTACCTGCCCTTTAAATGATAGGTTTTCAGACCACGGAGAGGCATTCAATTATGAATTAGCCAAATTGTTTACTAAGTACTTCCTTATTAAATCTAGTCTCTTGGCAGTAATGCAGTTCCAAAGTTCTTAAATTCAGTGTTTACCTAGTATAGTATTTCAGGGTGCAGTTGTATTCGCTTTAGGCTGGTTTTAGACGTCCGTGTTTGAGGTACGTGTGATATCCGTTTTTAAAACGGATGCCACACATACCCATGCTATTATTTGTTGTTAATCACACGTCTGTGTTTTCACACGGACCGTGTGACCTCTCATGATGACCCCGCAGGCACACACGCAGGCATGTCCGTTTTTTCTCCGGATTGCATACTGATGTGATCCGTGTGACGCTTACCAGAGAAAACACGGGTCTTTTTAATAAAAATATTTTCTATATTTAACTCTCTCCAGAGTGCTGTCCCCGGCTCTGGTGCCTCCCGCTCCTGACCCCGCTCATTATACTCACTGAATATATTCCGTGCCCTGTGGAGCTGGAAGCGGGGACAGCACTGGGGACTTCAGTGCCGGGACTGCATCGCTGGGTGAGTATACAGCTGTGTGTGTGTGTGTGTATGTGTGTTCCGTGTATATATGTATGTGCGCTATGTGTGTGTATGTGCTCAGTGTATTATCCATGTGTGCCTGCTATGTGTGAATACATATGTGTGTATAAGGGCTCAATTTATAAGTGTGTGTGTGTGTAAATAATACAAAAAAAAATGCGGTTCCCCCCATATTTGATACCAGCCAGGATAAAGCCACCCAGCTGGAGGCAGGTATTGTCAGGATGGGGAGCGCCACATTATGGGGAGCCCACCACCCTAACAATATCACCGAGCAGCCGCCTGGAATTGCCGCATCAATTAGATGCGACAGTCCCGGGACTTCACCCACCTCATCCCGAATTGCCCTGGTGTGGTAGTAATCGGAGTAATAATGAGTTTAATCATGCCAGGCGTCTCCCCGAAATACATTCCATGATTAAACTGAAAGTGAAAGTAAAGAAACACACACAGCGAAAAATCCTTTATTTGGAATAAAAGAAAAAACCCACCCTGTTTCACCATTTTATTAAAATCCCCAAATACCCCTCCAGGTCCGACGTAATCCACACGACACTGTCAGCTCTGCACCATGAAGCTGCAGCAGCACTGTAGAACACGATCGCTCTGTATCAGCTCCACGTAGCAATGAAGTGAATCGCGCGGTCAGCAAAGACTTCAGCAGTGCAGACTTCAAAATTACCAAATCTGCCTATCTTTATCATTAGAGGCAGTAGCTCAGTGGATAGGGCACTTGCCTAAGAAGCATAACTTCACAAGTTCTAGTCCAGGTCCCAGTAAAGAATTTATTTTTTTTATTATTTTATTTTTTTATTTTTAATTTTAAATTATAATTATTATATATTTATAATTAGAATTTAATTATGCACTGAGGGGAGGAGCCTGACATCAGCTGTGAGCCGTGGGACACACCTCTAAAATCGGAGCAGTTCATGGAATGAGGCTGCATTGCTCTCTCCTCTCTGTCTTCTCTCTCTCTCTCTCTCTCTCCCTCTCTCTCTTTCTCTCTCTCTTTCTCTCTCTCTTTCTCTCTTTTTCTCTCTTTCTGTCTCTCTCCCTCTCCCTCTCTCTCTCCTCTCTCTCCTCTCTCTTTTTCTCTCTCTCTTTTTCTCTCTCTCTCTTTTTCCCTCTCTCTCTCTTCTCCCTCTCTCTTCTCTCTCCCTCCCTCTCTTTCTCTCTTTCTTTTTCTCTCTCTCTTTCTCTCTCCCCTCTCTCTTTTTCTCTCTCTCTCTTTTTCTCAGTCTCTCTTTTTCTCTTTTTGCCTCTCTCTCCTCTCTCTTGTCTCTCTCTCTTCTCCCTCTCTCTTCTCTCTCCTCTCTCTCTCCCTCCCTCTCTCTCTCTCCCTCCCTCTCTCTCTCCTCTCTCTCCTCTCTCTTTTTCTCAGTCTCTCTTTTTCTCTCTCTCTCGTTCTCTCTCCTCTTCTCTCTCTTCTCACTCCTCTCTCTTCTCTCTATCTCTTCTCTCCTCTCTCTCTTCCCTCTCTCTTTCTCTCTCTTCTCTCTCCAATCTCTCTCCTCTCTCTCTCCTCTCTCTCTTTTCTCTCTCTTTTCTTCCTCTTTTCTCTATCTTTTCTCTATCTTTTCTCTATCTTTTCTCTCTCTTTCTCTTTCTCAGACCTGGCGATGATCAGCTGATGCGGTCACCTGACGGAATCAGCTGACACTAGAAGTCGAGTGGTGTGGCCAGCTTTTTACCGCCCGGCCGGCTAAACTATCAGCTGATGCTGTCGGACAGTAGTCTGCACTGAAGTGTGTAGTTTGTTTGGGTTTTTATGCACTGATGCATCAGCTGATTGTATAAAAGCCGTTTATACAATCAGCTGCTGTGTCATGTGATTCAGGCCCTTGAACCTGACACATCATCTGATCGCTTTGCCTTCCAGCAAACCGATCAGATGATATTGGATCCGGATTGGACGGCGCGGGACCCTTGACCCAGGATTACTGTGGAGGGGGGTTCTTTATTTCAATAAAGATGGAGTCACTAATTGTGTTGTGTTTTATTTCTAATAAAAATATTTTTCTGTGTGTTGTGTTTTTTTTTATCTGTATTAGAAATTCATGGTGGCCATGTCTAATATTGGTGTGACACCATGAATTTCGGGCTTAGGGCCAGTTGATAATATACAGCTAGCCCTAACCCCATTATTACCCAGTGAGCCACCCGTCACCAGGGCAGCTGGAAGAGTTGGATACAGCGCAAGAAGATGGCGCTTCTATGAAAGCGCCATTTTCTGGGGCGGCTTCGGACTGCAATTCGCAGCAGGGGTGCCCAGAAAGCTTGGGCACCCTGAGCTGCGGATTCCAATCCCCAGCTGCCTAGTTGTACCTGGCTGGACACAAAAATTGGGCGAAGCCCACGTTATTTTTTTTTTAATTATTTCATGAAATTCATGATATACTTAAAAAAAAAAGGGCTTCCCTATATTTTTGGTTTCCAGCCGGGTACAAATAGGCAGCTTTTCGCCGGTATACGGAGATGCTGGAACGATCATCGCGTACCGGAGAGTGCAATGACAGGACCTAGCATGACGTCATAGCCATGTGCCCAGTCTGTAGCCAATGAGATAATAGACACGTGACTGGTCACATGCTTTTTTTGACATCGCGGAAGGTCCTATCATCAGTGCTGGTTACCGGGAGGACGCAGCGATTATCGGAAGGAAAAGCGGCGGGAGACAGAGTGCAGGACGCGTCGCGGGGACCTGTAAGTGTTATGGCAATGTTTATTAACTGTATGTGTATATTTATAATGTGTTTTTATGTGTTTGTGTTTGCCTGCCATTGGTTTCAATGGGGCTCGAGAGGTTCGTCGAACGGCTCGCTCATCTCTAGTGGTGAGAACCTGAAAGCCGGAACATCGTGGGGCCAGCATCGGGGACTCATCACAGTTCCAAATGAACTCTGATGAACCCATGAAGCTGCAGCGTGGGGGTCATCAGAGTTAATTGGGAACTCCAATGACCTCTTGGATGTCACTGTGCTTGCAGAATACTCACCTGTCCCCGCGGTGCTGTCCTCGGCGGTACTGTATCCAGCGCTGTCCCCGCGATGCTCCGGCTTCAAGGTCCTGAGTGTGGTGAATAATCGATGAATATAATGAGCGGGGGTCAGGAGTGGGAGGCAGCAGAGCCAGAGACAGCAGGTAAATATGGAAAATATTTTTATTTCACAGACCCGTGTTTTCTCCGGTACCTGTCACACGTATGCAAACACGGATGTCTCACGTGTGCCACATGTGTGCAATATGCATGACACACGTATAACACACGTGTGACCATAACAATGCGTGTGACTGGTACCTTATTAAACACGGATGTCTGAAACCGGCCTTAATTGTATGGGCTAGTTCCTTCAGTATGCACCTGTTCAGATTTGTCTGTTTCTTCTGACTCTTGTTGTAACATGGACTTCAAAAGATTATATGGTGGTTGAATGTCAATACAGAGAGAACATCATAGTATGTGAAAAGAAGTAAGTCCCATTTTAGCTCAGCTTTTTCAATGTATAAAAAGAGGCATGTAAAATATATGCTTATGTTTATTTTTTTATATTTTCTATATTTTTATCCATTATGTACATTTATTTTTATGCAATTATGGCACAATGCTGGCCGTATTGCACTAATCTTACCCCCCAAAAATACTATAAACATGCAGTACTTATTGCTGCAGATATAGGTTTTTAAAAACCGTAAACAATAATAATTGAACAGTATTTTGTCTTTTTCATAAAATAAATATACAATAAGTGTGCATGAAAAAAAAACAGTATCTGAGAACATCATTCCTAGGTCATATATGCAATAAGTGAGGTTATGTTCATACTAACTTTTTAATGACATTTATTTCTGATTGAATACTGTCCAAATCCTTCTCAGAAACTACTCTTCAGAGCATAAAACTACAAAAAAATTGTAGTTTTATGACATGAAGAAGAAGCCTTTTACTTCGAAACGAGTAGACTATTAAACTACTTATTCATCTATTTTGGGCTCCTCCATTGCATAGAATTAACCTCTTGTCTCATGATACACTGAATATCTTATTACAGACAAATGAAAATAGCTGATTTACTAGTTTATATATGGAGTAAATTGAAGCTGAGTCCAAATGCAAAACATACATTAAGGACCCTTTTTTGCCATGTATAATAATTAGAGCTGATCGAACAGCCAATAATCCGGGGCCGGTGGATGACTAACAGATTTAAAAAAGAATCCGATCCGCTCCGGAATCCGGTGCCCATATAGGTCAATGGGGACCGGAATCCGGAGGGTAAAAACGTTTGTGGAGGGGCTAGGGGGCTGGGAGCGAGCGCGACATACTCACCGAGGCGCTGTCATGGCGGCACACTCCTTCCGGGTCACGCTGTTACCTTCCGGAGCCGACAATTCAATATTCATGGTTTTCCCCGCCCACCAGCACGTGTTGGTTGCAGCTAGACACGCCCCCATCCTGAGTGGCAGCGTAGCAGCTAACTGCAACCAATCACAGGACGGCCGGTGGGCGGGGAAAGCAGTACAGTCTGTCGGTCAGTTCATGGTGGTAAACACTCGGCAGCACAGTTATATCGCTCGGCTGCAGCCTCAGCCGTCGCGCTGTATCTGTGCTGTGTATCCAGTGCCCGGAGTCACACGTGCGAAGCTGCAGGGTGCTGCGATGGCAGACTCACGTGAGACCCTCACACGTGTGACTCCGGTGAAAGTAAAAAAAAAAATGACGTGCGGTTCCCCCTAATCTTCACATCCAGCCATAACGCCGGCCGGGGGCTGGTATATCCTCATCCCGCAGCCGTCCGGTAGAGCCGCATCTGTTAGATGTGACCATACCGGTGTGCACTACTGGCTCTTCCCGCTCGCGTGATGCGGTGCCAGTCGGGGTAATAGCAGGATTAGCAGCGGCGCACTGCTGCTGCTAAACCCTAGGTTTGTGTGATGGCACAGGCGTCTAATAGATACCTGCATCACACAAACCTGTAAATGACAGTAAATAAGCACAGACACACAGAAAAATCATTTATTTGGAATAAAATACAAAACACTCCTCCTTCACCACTTTATTAACCCCCAAATACCCTGCAGCTCCGACGTAATCCACAGGAGAAGTCCCACACCGCTTCAGCTCTGCTACATCTGAATATCACAGAGAGCGGCACGAACAACCGACCGCTCTCTGTGAGCTCCAGAGAATGAATGAGCTGAGCATTGAGCGGTGACGTCACTCGGGTCATTTGCGGTCACTGCTGGAAGTTCCCACGGTCCTTCATCTGTGATCGCAGGTAACCTGACCTCAGGTGGAGGTCACTGAGTTCACAGACCTGCATCTCCTAGCAGAAAAAGCGCACTTTTTTTGGATAAAGCCTGCTTTACACGTTGCAATTTCGCATACAATATCGTATGCTATTTGCAACGCCCCCATCGTATGTGCAGCACGTTCAATTTGTTGAACGTGCCGCACATACGATTAATCCCCGTCACACGTACTTACCTTCCATACTGTCACGGCCGGGCGGTCGGGCAGACCCAGGAGGTGGATCCACTGGACCGAACTCTAAGATGGAGGCAGGGAGTCCGGCAGCTGAAGCACTGAAGGGCAGCAGGATAGTCCGTGCAAGTGAAGACAGCGGAGGAGTCCCTGGGACCACGGAGTCACAGAAGGTAGTCTTGGTGACGTAGCTCAGGTTCGGAGGCCGAGATGATATCAGGCGGAGTCCGGAACCTCTGGAGCAAGATGACGGGTCACCGCAGGGATCCGAGATGGCAGGTGCTGTCGGATGGCAGACGGACAGCGTGCGAGGTTCGGGATACGGCAGACTGGATGGCGAGGCAGGTACGGCTCTACAAAGAGAGATAGGTGAATACAGGCACATAAACACCAGGAGACCTGACTCCTAGCTCAGGGAACACGAAGATCAGGCCCCGCCCCCTTGGACAAGAACCCCCTATATACCCTGAACCTGACTAACCTCATTTCCTGTTACTGGACGCTGGCTCTTTAAGAAAGGGTCAGTGACCGCGCGCGTGCCCTAATGCGCATGCGCGCGGCTCGGGTGCCAGAAGCCAGGGAAGGAGGCTGCGAGGAGGACGCAGGAGAGCCGGCCAGGGCCTGGGAAGATGTCGGACGCCGGGATCGGCGACCAGAGGACCTATGGAGGACGGGCACCGGAGGCTGGGACGAGGGGAGCGTGGCAGGTGAGCCGGGGAGCGGAGCTGAGGACCCGGGGAGGGGAGCCGAGGACCCGGGGAGCGTGACAGTACCCCCCCCCCCCACGCCCCCCTCCCCGCAACCGGGACATGAAGGCACGGATAAGAGGAGTGCCTACGTTCTCCCTGGGCTCCCAGGACCTATCCTCAGGACCATACCCTGCCCAGTCCACCAGGAAGAACTGCCGACCTCGTACGGTCTTCATGGCCACGATATCCCTTACCGCATAGATGTCATCATCGGCAATAGGTGGAGGAGCTGGACTGGCAGCAGCGGAGAAGGGACCAAGGACCACCGGCTTGAGCAGGGAGACGTGGAACGAGTTGGGTATCTTCATCGTGGCCGGGAGCTGCAGCTTGTAGGAGACCTCATTGATCCTGGTGAGGACTTTAAACGGCCCAATGTAGCGAGGACCCAGCTTGTATGAAGGTATCTTCAGGCGGACGTACTGGGAAGAAAGCCAGACGAGGTCTCCAGGAGAGAAACACGGAGGATCCAGGCGTTTCTTGTCTGCGTGTCTCTTCATCCGCAGGGAAGCACGTCCTAGAGACACCTTGACAGAGTCCCAAATGGTGGCAAAGTCACGGGCTACTGTATCTGCAGCAGGGACATCCGAAGAGGGGGATACAGGCAATGGGATGGAAGGCTGAAGTCCGTAAACAACATGGAAGGGAGAGCTGGAGGACGACTCACTGATGTGGTGGTTGTGGGAGATGTTTGGGCGTCTTGTTTCTGGCACAAGAGGAGCAGGCAGAGACAAAGGCGGCGACGTCCGTGCGAAGAGATGGCCACCAGTAATGGCGTACAATCGCACCCCATGTTCTCTTCTGGCCTGCATGGCCGGCTGTTTTTGAGGTATGACCCCAGTGTAAGACCGTTAGCCTGTCGGTCTCCGAGACATAGGTCTTCCCAGGTGGTATCTGGGCCAGAGTGACAGGAGCCACCGGAACAATCTTGCTAGGAGAGATGATAGGCTGGATAGTCTCTTCCTCCTGTTCCATGGGCATGAGAGACCTAGACAAGGCATCAGCGCGTATGTTCTTGTCCGCTGGTCGGAAGTGGAGCTGGAAGTCAAACCTGGCAAAGAATAAGGACCACCTGGCTTGCCGTGGGTTCAGTCGCTGAGCGGACCGCAGGTATTCCAGGTTTTTGTGGTCCGTGTAGATAATCACGGGGTACACTGCTCCTTCCAGGAGGTAGCGCCACTCCTCCAGAGCCAGTTTGACCGCCAGTAGTTCTCGGTCACCGATGGTGTAATTACGTTCGGGTGCTGAGAAGCTCTTAGAGAAGAAACCGCAGGTCACCATCTTCCCGGAGGAGGATTTTTGCATGAGCACTGCTCCGGCTCCTGAGGAGGAGGCATCCACCTCCAAGGTGAACTGGCGGTTTAACTCCGGTCGGTGGAGTACAGGGGCGGAGGCGAATGCTCGCTTCAAAGAACAAAATGCGGCGTCTGCCGCAGGTGACCAGTCCTTAGGATTAGCCTCCTTTTTGGTCAAAGCGGAGAGAGGAGCGGTCAAGGCAGAGAAGTGCGGGATAAACTGGCGGTAGTAGTTGGCGAATCCCAGGAAGCGTTGGATTGCCTTCAGTCCAGAAGGCGGAGGCCAGTTGATGATGGCGGAGACCTTCTTGGGGTCCATCTGCAGTCCAGTATCAGAGATGATGTACCCCAGAAAGGGGAGGGACGACTGCTCAAAGACACACTTCTCATACTTTGCGTACAGGCGATTCTCTCTCAGTCTTTGTAAGACCAGCTGTACGTTTTCTCTGTGGGTTTGGAGGTCCGGAGAGAAGACAAGGATGTCATCTAGATAAACAACCACACAGATGTAGAGAAGGTCCCGAAACACGTCGTTCACCAGTTCTTGGAAGACGGCAGGAGCGTTACACAGACCGAAGGGCATCACGCAGTACTCATAATGTCCATCGCGCGTATTAAACGCGGTTTTCCATTCGTCACCAGAGCGGATGCGTACCAGATTGTAAGCACCCCGAAGATCCAGCTTGGTGAACACACGAGCTCCTCTAAGCCGGTCAAATAATTCGGGAATGAGCGGCAGGGGGTATTTGTTTTTCACGGTGATTTGGTTGAGACCCCGGTAGTCTATGCATGGGCGTAAGTCTCCCTCTTTCTTCTTGACAAAGAAGAAACCTGCTCCAGCAGGAGAGGAGGATCTCCGAATGAACCCCCTTGCTAGGCTCTCTGAGATGTAATCTGACATGGCCCTAGTTTCGGCTGGAGATAAAGGATATATCCGTCCTCTAGGTGGGGTTGTCCCTGGAAGCAGGTCAATGGCACAATCGTATGGACGATGTGGCGGCAGTACCTCGGATTCCTTTTTGTCAAAGACATCGGCAAAGGACCAATAGGCCGAAGGCAGCCCCGTTAGGGTCTCAGGAACCGGAGGTCGTCGGAGGGGTGGTATGGACTTTAGGCACCTCTCATGACACGAAGAGCCCCAACGGGTGACTTCGCCAGTACCCCAGCTAACCGATGGTTCATGTGTCCGCAACCATGGGAGTCCCAACAGGATCTGGTGGGACATGTGTGGGAGAACGTAGAAAGCGATTTTTTCGGTGTGAAGAGCACCGATGCGTAGTTCGACAGGCCTGGTGATCAAGGAGATGGTATCAGAGAGAGGCCTCCCATCCACCGAGGCAATCACTAGGGGTTTGTCGAGTGGCATGACAGGCACCCGGTACTTGTCCACCGTGGCCTGCTGGATGAAATTGCCTGCTGCCCCGGAATCGAGGTAGGCATCAGCCGTGAACCGCGTCTCTCCCGTGGTCACTTGCACTGTCCATGTAACTGGGTCAGAGAGGGTCCCAGCACCTAGGGTGGCCTCTCCTACCAACCCTAGGCTTTGGAGTTTCCCGGCCTCTCTGGACAGGAGCGTAGCAGGTGGGTGTCCTCACCACAGTAAAAGCAGAGGCCCTGGGCGAGCCGCTCTGCTCGACGTCGTTCAGACTGCCGCACTCGGTCGATCTGCATGGGCTCGTGGACGGGAATCCCAGCTGTTGATGACTGAGGAACGGAGGACTTCTGCGGAGGAGGAGAATGCCGTACCGGGCGTCTCTCCCGAGATAGCTCTTTGGAGCGCTCCTGAAAACGTATGTCCACACGAGTTGCTAGGGCGATCAGTGCATCTAGGGTGGAGGGCACGTCCCGACCCGCCAACTCATCCTTGATGCGACTCGAGAGTCCTTCCCAGAAGGCGGCTGTTAGGACCTCATTATTCCACCCGAGTTCTGAAGCCAAAGTGCGGAAACGGATGGCGTATTGACCCACCGTCAGTGTCCCTTGACGTAGGCGGAGGAGTGATGAAGCAGAGGCAGAGGCGCGTCCTGGCTCGTCAAAGGTACTGCGGAAGGCCTGTAGGAACTGTTGAAGATCCTTGGTCATGGGGTCCTCCTTCTCCCACAAGGGGTTCATCCACGCCAGCGCCTCGCCCTCTAGGTGGGACATTATAAAGGCGACCTTGGCTTGGTCGGAGGCGAACAGATGTGGCAGCTGCGTGAAGTGAAGGGAACATTGGTTTATGAAGCCCCTGCAGGTCTTGGGATCTCCAGCATACCGAGGAGGTGACGCCAAACGGAGTCGGGAAGCATCTGAAGAGGCTGCCACTGGTACGGGAGCCATGGCTTGCCTGGCGGGGGACCTGGGTGCCGCAGGCGTCATTGATGCTTGTAATGTGTACAGGCGGGTGTCCACGGAGGTCATGAATTGCAGCATACGGGTCTGGACTTCACGCTGGCGTTGGAGTTCCTCTTGCAGGGCCATTAGTGCAGCAGCGGGATCCATGGCCTGATCTTACTGTCACGGCCGGGCGGTCGGGCAGACCCAGGAGGTGGATCCACTGGACCGAACTCTAAGATGGAGGCAGGGAGTCCGGCAGCTGAAGCACTGAAGGGCAGCAGGATAGTCCGTGCAAGTGAAGACAGCGGAGGAGTCCCTGGGACCACGGAGTCACAGAAGGTAGTCTTGGTGACGTAGCTCAGGTTCGGAGGCCGAGATGATATCAGGCGGAGTCCGGAACCTCTGGAGCAAGATGACGGGTCACCGCAGGGATCCGAGATGGCAGGTGCTGTCGGATGGCAGACGGACAGCGTGCGAGGTTCGGGATACGGCAGACTGGATGGCGAGGCAGGTACGGCTCTACAAAGAGAGATAGGTGAATACAGGCACATAAACACCAGGAGACCTGACTCCTAGCTCAGGGAACACGAAGATCAGGCCCCGCCCCCTTGGACAAGAACCCCCTATATACCCTGAACCTGACTAACCTCATTTCCTGTTACTGGACGCTGGCTCTTTAAGAAAGGGTCAGTGACCGCGCGCGTGCCCTAATGCGCATGCGCGCGGCTCGGGTGCCAGAAGCCAGGGAAGGAGGCTGCGAGGAGGACGCAGGAGAGCCGGCCAGGGCCTGGGAAGATGTCGGACGCCGGGATCGGCGACCAGAGGACCTATGGAGGACGGGCACCGGAGGCTGGGACGAGGGGAGCGTGGCAGGTGAGCCGGGGAGCGGAGCTGAGGACCCGGGGAGGGGAGCCGAGGACCCGGGGAGCGTGACACATACGACCTCGATGTGGGCGGCGAACGTCCACTTCCTGGAGTGGGAGGGACGTTTGGCGTCACATCGACGTCACGCGGCAGCCGGCCAATAGAAGCGGAGGGGCGGAGCTGAGCGGGACATAAACATCCCGCCCACCTCCTTCCTTCCGCATTGTGGGCCGGGAGCCGCAGGAGGCAGGGGAGATCTGTTCATCGTTCCCGGGGTGTCACACACTGCGATGTGCGCTACCCCGGGTACGATGAACAATCTGACGTTCAATTCGTCAGGAATGAACGACATGCATGCGATGAACGGTTTTTCGTTCAATCGCAATTACACGTCGCTGTCACACGCTACAACATACCTTACGATGCCGGATGTGTGTCACTTACGACGTGACCCCGCCGACACATCGTAAGATATCTTGTAGCGTGTAAAGCGGGCTTTAGAGATGCAGATTTTGTGCTGAAATTTTTATACCATATTCCTGCATCCAATCTAAACCTCCTGGCAAAAAATCGCGGTGTTTTGACGCAATTTTTTTGACGCGGTTATTTTTCCGCGATTTTTGCCGCAGTTTTTTGCCAGGAGGTGCACATTTGGTGCTGAAATCATCTGCACCAGCTTTCAGCACCAAATGTCCACATGTGGCAAATTTTTTTTATTTTGTTTTTATTTTTGGGGGCCAAAGGATGCAAATTTGATGCTGTGATTTTTACACCATATTTCTGCATCCAATCTACACCTCCTGGCAAAAAATCGCAGTGTTTTGACGCCTGTCTGAACATGAGCGTGCATGTACCTAGAAACACATGCACGCTCCTGTCAGAAGTGTGCAGCTGCGTCGGTGATGCGCTATCAGACTCGTGCGGGTCTGACATCACCCGTTACAGACTGCCATTGTCTGAACATGAGTACGCATGTACCTAGAAACACATGCACGCTCCTGTCAGAAGTGTGTGCGGGTGATGCAATGTCAGACTCGTGCGGGTCTGACATCACCCGTCACAGCCTGCCACTGTCTGAACATGTGCGTGCATGTACCTAGAAACGCATGCACGCTCCTGTCAGATGTGTGTGCGGCTGTGCTGCGATGTCACACTTGTGGGAGTCCCTCACTGTGACTGCTGCCTAAGATAAACCGCATGCGGTTTTTTTTTGTTTTTAAATTTAAATAAATAATTAAAAAAAAAAAACGACGTGCGGTCTCCCCAATTTTCATTCCCAGCCATGATAACGCCGGCCGGGGGCTGGTATATCCTCAGCCCGCAGCTGCCCGGTATAGCCGCATCTGTTAGATGTGGCCATGCCGGTGCGATATCGGCTCATCCTGATTGCCCTGGTGCGGTGGCAATCAACTTAATAGCAGGGGTTAATAACAGCGCATGGCTGTTATTAAACCCCAGGTTTGTGATCGCACGGGCGTCTGTGAGATACCCGCATCACAAACCTGTAAATACAGTAAATAAACAAGATACAGGGAAATCCTTTATTTGGAATAAAGTAGAAACGCAGCCTCCTCCTTTACCACTTTATTATCCCAACACCCTGCAGCTCCGACGTAATCCACATGAAATCCTGCGGCGACACATCCAGCTCTGCTACATGTCACAGCAAGCAGCCATAGAGCACGGCTGCCCGCTCTGAGTGCAGCGTAGCAGCCTATTACTGAGCTGCGATGACTGCACGGCAGAGCTGTCACAGGCTGGGGGTGCGTCAGCCAGGAACCAATCACAGCTGAGAGGACGGCCGGTGGGCGGGGAAAGCACGGAAAGCTGTGTGATTGCGTGCGCAGCACAGGAAGTGAAAGCGCGACCCGGAAGTAAGTGTGCCGCCATGACAGAGTCTGGTAAGTATGAAATGCTCATTTATTTATTGTTTTTTATCATTTATATTAATTGCCGATTCCGGATCGTGCAGCCGGAATCCCGCGCCTAGGTCCGGCCCAGGGATAGCGCTGAAACCGCGCGGATCCAGACGTTTACAGTCCGGGTCCGCTCAGCACTAATAATGGTATCTTCCTATATGACAGAAGGGCCTGTGTGTGACTATGATTTCTTCCCCTGCTGTAGCTATGTTAGTCTTCTGACAGAGGCAATCTTTGTCAGGATAGAAATTGTCACGGCACAGACTTAGGGAAGGTCCGTCATGAGGCAAAACACACAACAACAGGGTTACGCCATGTTACGCCATGACAAATAAGGGCTACATCGGGGACACTTCAACAATGGTGGGCCCTTATACTAGTGAGAGTGAAAATGGACACCTCCTCCACTTATCTGCTGCAGTATCCTGCACTCCTAGCCAGTCTCTATAAAGGTTCCTCACCTGTCGCCGAGCAGAAGCCTAATGCCCTGAGTGATCCAACTTGGTCTTGGTTAGTAAGTGGGCAGGTAAGGAATGCTAGCCCCTCTAAAACAACCCCCCAATAAAGGAAGTCAGACGGGGAAACCACAAAAATAAACTGCTGCAGTCAGCACCAAGACAGCAGCCACCACAGCAACTTCAACAGAGGGTTACAGTAGCTCCTTCCACCTCCTGGCCCAGCATCCAAATAGAAAAGAATAACCGCCACCCTTTGCTGGAAGCAGAGGGTATATAAAGAGAGACTGGGAGTTGTCCCAAACCAGAAACAAATGATCTGGATTCAGAACCTGCTGGAAAGCAAACTGACATTAACCGTTCGACTGCTAAAGGAAAGGAAATCGATTTAATATTGAGAGGTTAGCATAGAAACGACTCTCATGTCTTGAATCTGTCAATAGTCTCTTAAAACAGAGAGACAGGCGTGACAGAAATTGACTGGTGACCACTCCCCATGTCAGTTCTACTGCCACAATTTGTGATTGCAGAATTGATTTTTTGTGGTGAAATTTATATGTAAAAAGGGAGATTTGGATTAGCTTTATTCCAAGCTGTATTTTGTCATGATGGCTGCACATAGTGTCCCTAAGCAGCTCGGCAACTCATTTTTATTAGTATTGCCTTAGCGGCAATGTCAGGTTTTTGGCTTGGCGAATGATTGTGAGATGTTGCAGCTTTGTGCTGTATCAGGATGAGACGTCCGTACATGTCAGGACACACCACCACTTTACCTTGGCACGAGTTTTTGAAAATCTCTTCTTTTGAAGCATTTCACTGTCACATATAATTAGCAAACCAGCAAAATGTGATAATGAAAGTGAAGATTTACAAAATAATGAGACAATTTAATAGAAAATGTTCTTTAGAGGGAACAGTGAACTGTCCGCACTTTCACACGCCTGCTATTCACTTTTGTGATAGGATCTGGATCATGTAACCGCCGCTCATGAAACAAGTCTGGTTAAGCTGGTCCGCCTCTATTGTAAGTCAGAGAGGCTTAGTTTCCTCAGAGATTTTTCTTTACCATATACAGCTCTATAGTTTACAGCTCAACATTCACAGCGTGGTTGTCAGACAAGAACGTTTCCTTGGGAAACACATATACTCATACAGTATACTGCGCATACCAGGTCATGTATTATAGTGACCTTCTACCTCCCCATGTAAAGGAACAGAAAATGTTCCCTCTAATTCCCACATTTGGGAGCTTGTAGTCCTTGAAGCCTTTATTGTTTATTTCCACTAGATATGATAGCTGCAGACCATTCAGACCATTATGGGAAAACCCATGCAGCCTCACAAAATTACCCTGCTCTCTGATGCTTGAGCAGTGTGTTAAATGGTGCAATTTTTATGAACCGCAAATCGAATGCCAAAGTGTTTGAATTCACACAAAACCACAAATTTCAAGACTTTCGACTTGAACTTGATCCTCTGCGAATTTGCACATCTCTAATATAAGTATTATTATTATTAGTATTATTATATATTATTATTATTATAAGTATTACAAGTTCTGCTCATTTGTGAAGCACCATATAGTTACATAGTTGCATAGGTTGAAAAAATACCTAAGTCCATCAAGCACAACCTTTCTAAGTTGTTGCCCTATGTTTTGCATGTATGCCAAAAATTCCCAACATACAGTATATCACAAAAGTGAGTACACCCCTCCCATTTTTATAAATATTTTATTATATCTTTTTCTATGGGACATCACTGAAGATATGACACTTTGATACACTGTAAAGTAGTCAGTGTACTGCTTGTATAACACTGTAAATGTAGTGCGCCATCTAAACTGCTAAACACAGCAATTAATATGGAAATCGCTACTAATAAAAGTGAGTACACCCCTACGTGAAAACAAATTCTGCCAACAGTGTCAATATTTTGTGTAGCTACCATTATTTTTAAGCACTGCCTTAACTCTCTTGGGCATGGAGTTCACTAGAGCTTCACAGGAGCCATTGGATCCTCTTCCATCCTCCATGACGATATCATGGAGCTGGTGGATATTACAGACCTTGCACTCCTCCACTTTCTGTTTGACAATGCTCAATAGGCTTTAGGTATGGAGACATGTGTATGTGTATGTGGTGAGAACCTAAAAGCCGGAACATCGTGGGGCCAGCATCGGGGACTCATCACAGTTCCCAATGAACTCTGATGAACCCGTGAAGCTGCAGCGTGGGGATCATCAGAGTTAATTGGGAACTCCGATGACCACTTGGATGTCACTGTGCTTGCAGAATACTCACCTGTCCCCGCGGTGCTGTCCTCAGCGGTGCTGTATCCAGCGCTGTACCCAGCACTGTCCCTGTGATACTCCGGCTTCAAGGTCCTGAGTGCGGTGAATAATCGATGAATATAATGAGCGGGGGTCAGGAGCGGGAGGCAGCAGAGCCGGAGACAGCAGGTAAATATGGAAAATATTTTTATTTCACAAACCCGTGTTTTCTCTGGTACCTGTCACACGTATGCAAACACGGATGTCTCACGTGTGCCACATGTGTGACCATAACCATGCGTGTGACTGGTACCTGATTAAACACGGATGTCTGAAACCGGCCTTAATTGTATGAGCTAATTCCTTCAGTATGCACCTGTTCACATTTGTCTGTTTCTTCTGACTCTTGTTGTAACATGGACTTCAAAAGATTATATGATGGTTGAATGTCAATACAGAGAGAACATCAAAGTATGTGAAAAGAAGTAAGTCACATTTTAGCTCAGCTTTTTCAATGTATAAAAAGAGGCATGTAAAATATATGCTTATGTTTATTTTTTTATATTTTCTATATTTTTATCCATTATGTACATTTATTTTGGCAGTATTGCACTAATCTTACCTCCAAAAATACTATAAACATGAAGTACTTATTGCTGCAGATATAGGTTTTTAAAAACCATAAACAATAATAAGTGAACAGTATTTTGTCTTTTCCATAAAATAAATATACAATAAGTGTGCATGAAAAAAAAACTGTATCTGAGAACATCATTCCTAGGTCATATATGCAATAAGTAAGGTTATGTTCATCCTAACTTTTTAGTACTCCGGTACTGCCGCATAATAAATGCGACAGTCCCGGGGCAGCTGCGGGCTGATATTCTCGGCTGCGGGGGTGGTGGGGGGGCATTAACCCTGCCCCTCGCCCTCCCCAGCCCCAAATGAAAGAAAAACAGATGGCTAAATAGCAATCAGTTAATGGATCAGATTTCAATAGACTATGTTAAAAAAATGGATCCTGCAAAAATCTATTTTTTCAAAACGGACAAAAAAAATTATAGTTTTCACAACTTTTTTGCCAACAGATTTTTGCTGGATCCATTCTAATGGATGATTACTGAACATGTGAATATAGCCTTAAAATATACATCAGGAGCATGTCCTATGGTGCATATTAAAACTTAAAGGGAACATGTCATCATTTTTTTGTGTATGTGCCACCACCTTTACTCAGCCCCTGTGCTGCATTCTAAAAAGTTGTCCTGAGCTCTATGTGAATCCCCAAAAAACTTTTGAACTGCTCTTGTGCTGTATGCATATCTGGATGGTCCGGTCCGATGGGCGTAATTGAAATGGCTCTTGTCCCTCCTCTCTGCTGCTAATTGACATCCTCCCGATGTGAGTGATGAGGAAGACAAGTTGTGTGTCAGCCGAAATCACGCGCCAGCACAGGAACATCACCAGTTCGCGCAGGGGCATTTTGTTCTGCCCTACTGCGGGAGATTTTGAAACCAAACTGCACATGCGTCACTCAGCACATGTATTTCCGACTCGTGCTTACTGACACCATTTCACCCATATTGTTTTATCCCCTGCCACTGACAATTGCAGAAGAGGAGTTAAACTCCTTTTCTTGATTTCATATCAATCACATTGAGAGGATGGCAATTATCAGCAGAGAGGAGGGACAGGAGCCACAATGACGCCTATCAGACTGGACCATCTGGATTTGCATACAGCGCAAGAGCAATTCAAGAGGTTTTTTGAGGAATACACTGGGGGGGGGAGCTGTCTCTCTCTCCATTTCATTGAAGCAGCAATGCCATCTGCGATTAAACCTCCTCTTTGGGACAGGCGAAACAGCAAGTTCTTCCACTCCTTAATAAAAATGCTGGGAGTTAAGTCCTCAGCTTGTAATTTTTCACTCACTGTAAATGAGTGATGAAGCAATGCCTTCAATTCAGCCCCCTTTACCCATTGACATTCATTTAGTGTTACCTGAGGGCTGGTCATATCTACAAGAAAGAATTTCAGCTCAAACAATCACTCAATCATTAAATAAGTGCTTGTGATGCGCCCACCGGGGCCTGGGGTCAGGGCCGGCGTCAGCACCCGGCAAACCCGGGCAAATGCCGGGGGGGCCCACTCGGCCTCGTCAGTTCTCCTGTCCCTTGGCCGGGGCCCACTCGCCTTTACAGTTCTGCTGCCCCCGGCCGAGTTCCGGGGACCGCAGTCCTCGGCAGCAATCTGCGGCGCCGTCACTTTAAGGCGCACAGACATCCTGGTTTGAACTTCATCTGTGGGCGGAGCTACCGCCTTGTCAGTCCCACAGATGAAGGAGGCGAGCTTCCGTCCGGCGCTGTGTGGGCCCCCTCTCCACCGTGACCTAATCGGGTAAGTGCCCTCCCCGCCTCCCCATTATGGGCCCCCGTGAGCTGCTTCTACCCCCCCAGATGTATGCCCTGCCAATCCCCCCCCCACCGATGCCGCGGGTGCTGTCCCCGCGGGTGCTGTCCCCGCCGATGCCGCGGAGGGTGCTGTCCCCGTCGATGCCGCGGGTGCTGTCCCCGCCGATGCCGCGGGTGCTGTCCCCGCCGAGCCGCGGGTGCGGGCCTCGCCGAGCCGGGGGTGCTGGCCCCGCCGAGCCGTGGGTGCTGGCCCCGCCGAGCCGCGGGTGCGGGCCCCACCGAGCCACGGGTGCGGGCCCCACAGAGCAGCAGAGTTGTGTGTGTTTGTCTGTATGTAGCAGAGTTGTGTGTGTTTGTCTGCCTGTATATAGCAGAGTTGTGTGTGTTTGTCTGTATGTAGCAGAGTTGTGTGTGTTTGTCTGCCTGTATGTAGCAGAGTTGTGTGTGTTTGTCTGTCTGTATGTAGCAGAGTTGTGTGTGTTTGTCTGTATGTAGTAGAGTTGTGTGTGTGCGTTTGTATGTAGCAGAGTTGTGTGTATGTCTGTCTGTATGCAGCAGACTTGTGTGTGTGTGTGTGTGTGTGCTTGTATGTCTGTATGTAGCAGAGTTGTGTGTGTTTGTCTGTCTGTATGTAGCAGAGTTGTGTGTGTGTGTGTGTGTGTGTGTGTCTGTAAGTGTATATGACTGTATAGATTTGTCTGTTTATATGTATTTTTGTGAGTTTGTCTTTAAATATGTATATGTACGTGTTCGTATCGGTGTCTGTGTGTGGATGGGGCCCACTGGGACTCTTCTGCCCGGGGCCCACAAAAACCTGGAGCCGGCCCTACCTGGGGTGACTTGTTACCGGGTGGCGGTTCTGTCTCTCGGGCGCCGCGGTGGCGTGGCCTGGCTCCATGACCCCGGCAGTGTCGTTTAATATAAAGGAAGGGGATGATCACAGTTTATTCGTGACACCACCTGTGGTATGCGGCAAGTTAGGTGCTGCCACTGCGAGATGGGGCTCCCCGGGGCAGATGGTGATGCAGCTTAGATGGGGCAACTCCCCACAGGTAGAGCTAGGCCCCAGGGCGGATGGGGGTGGTAGTAGTAGTCTATGTTGCCGGGTGCAGGCGAATAACGAAGCGACACAGGGATGCAGTCTCACGTTTTACTCACTGTAGCAGGTTTCCAGATAACATGATATGCCGGTGACCACCTTTGGAGTGCCGAGATTCACCGTGATAGGCTCCAGCCAATCCCGGGTAGTTCGGAGGTCGAGTCCGGTGCACCTTTCTTAAGTGTCTCTGCGCTTGCTTCGCCCTCCTGCCTTGCGCCCTCGCTCACTGAACCCTGTATCAGTGCTCGTGAACCCTGTGGAGTGGGTGAAGCTCTATTCTGTTGGTCCCTGAGGGTCACCTTCCAATGAATTTGTGGCTGTGGTAGCTTCGGTGTGTGAAGACACCTCAGCCGTTGGTTTTGCTAGCGAAGCTCGTAGGTTATACTGCTCTAACCTAGGGACCAATTGCCATGATGCGACCTAGTCTTTCCACCTATAGATTATGTGTGGCGCAAGGCCACAGAAGGTTAGCTCCTGTGGTCTCTTCTGTCTGTGCCCGGGCCGAGCAATACCTGCTCTAGGCCGCGGGTCTTCACTCCTCCACTGCTCCTCAGACTAAACTCCACACTTCACACTGTGTTCCCACATGTACTATGTGTTCCCATTCCTACAACTCCACCCCCCAGCCTTTTTTTGGGTATAATCACGCCCTCTGTCTGATGAGGTTTCTGAGTCTCGGTGTCGTGATTTTGTGTGAACCGGTGTTGACCTCCTCCTTACCCAGGATGGAATACCACAGCTCTGGATGAGGTGGAGTATCTCTGTGGCGACTGAAGCCTCAGGGGCGCCACACTTGTTTTTAACCTTTTGTGATATTTGATACAAGTAATAAAAGTATACTTTTTTAAATTATTTATGGCTATATATCATTTGTGAATAGGTCAATTTTCCTTTTTTTCATTTTTTCCTGGTAGCTGCCTGGACACTTTGATTTTTGTTCATGGAAACTGGTTAATGTAGATTATTGTACATGGAAAAGGGCAATATGATGTTACGAATTTCATGCTGATATTCAGGTTTTGGAGAGTTTTGATGATGTTCCAAAATGTGACGACAACTATATTTGAGTACATGTTGATTTTTTTGTTCAAGAATAGATGTCATTTTTTTATGGAAAAAAATAAGAAATTCCCTGGAAATAAGCCATAATAACTCATATGTCGGACCCAAAAATTAGTGTAAGACTCTGGGTTTTTTTGCGGGGGGGGGTGCGCACAGTATTTTATTGCCACACAACAGTGTTATGACTGCAGGGTTGGTGCTAACAGTAATTCCCAGCAGTGGTGCAGCAACCAGGTTGTAGTATAGAGAGGAGTAACTATCCAACTAAACATTGATATAACATATGCAGTAACAGGAAGAAACTTTTACATTGTGGTATATGGGGTTTGCCATTGAAAAGGAAATGGTTACTCACCATACATACCATTTAGATGACATTCTACATTTCTAGGACTTTTATGATTGATTACTCTGTGAGAGAAACAAAATTAAAATTTTGTAGTTGTGATACCTTTTAATGGCTAACTAAAATAAAATATGATGATGTTATAAAGCAAGCTTTCGAGACATCTCAGGTCTCTTCCTCAGGCATGGTATGACAAAATATCTGAAGAAACACAAATATATACACAAAACAAAACAAAAAGAGGGATGCATAGTAAAAGGACATTTAAATAAAAAAACACTGAGCTTAGAAAGTGAATCCTTACTTAGCTTTGATTAGTGGTGTGAGAGTTTTATTGTCCCAATATCCATGTAGGATCAGAGGTCTGTACCCTCAGGCTCTGGAGCAGACTCCTCAGATTTTGTATTGAGTCAAAAATCTAAAGAAGACTTGAAGCTTCTAAACAGCCCAACACAAATCAAAGTAGAGAACAAGAAAACCTCTGACTGGACACCTCCTCCTGGCCGCAACCCCATTTTGGACCAGTATATTGACTCATTTAGATATTCAGTACAGTCCACGATATTGGACAAAAATGTAAAAGAAACATCTAATATCAGTGTGCAGGAGAGAAGGGCAATTCACAGCCTGAAGAATAACAAGGAGATCACTATTAAGACAGCAGATAAAGGAGGCACTATAGTTCTCCTGAATACAACGGACTACATTAAAGAAGCAAACAGACAACTGACGGATATACAGTACTACACCAGACTGGATGATGACCCAACCCCAAAATATATGAAGGAGTTGAAAAAAGTCATCAGATGTCTGGGTACAGATTCCACAAACCTTCTGAACCTAATTCCTGAGAATCCAAGGATGGGAGTTTTCTATATGCTACGCAAGATTCATAAACCAGGTAACCCAGGGAGGCCGATCATCTCGGGTGGGAACGCTCACTAAAAAAATCTCTGGGTGGGTAGAAAATGTCCTTAAGCCACTGAGATATCTTTATCTCTACTGGCTAACACGATACAAAGATATATTTTACTTAAGCCACTGGTAAGGAAAACAGCCAGCTATATACAGGACACCACTGACCTTTTAAAAAAGCTATCCACAATAGGTCCCCTCCCGAGAGTACCATCTTAGCCACCATGGATGTGGAATCCTTATACTCTAACATCCCACATGAAGATGGACTAACCGCCTGCCAAATGTTTCTTGAAGCTAATGGGATCCCTTATGAGTCTGTATTAAGACTCACCAGATTCATCCTTATACACAACTTTTTCTCTTTTGGCGAGGAGCTATATCTACAACGCACAGGAACTGCTATGGGAAGCAAAATGGCACCACAGTATGCCAACCTTTTCATGGCTAAACTGGAAAATGACTTTTTAGCATCCGGTTCCCTCAAGCCATTGGCCTATTTCCAGGATTTATGACTCATTACAAAATCTGAGAAGTCTGCTCCAGACACTGAGGGCACAGACCTCTGATCCTACTCACACCACTCAAAGCTAAATAAGGATTCACTTTCTAAGCTCAGTGTTTGTTTATTTTAATGTCCTTTTACTATGCATCCCTCTGTCCTGTTTTGTGTATATATATTTGTGTTTCTTCAGATATTTTGTCATACCATGCCTGAGGAAGAGACCTGAGATGTCTCGAAAGCTTGCTTTATAACATCATCATATTTTATTTTAGTTAGCCATTAAAAGGTATCACAACTACAAAATTTTAATTTTATTCCTCTCACTGAGAGCAATCAATCATTTTTCAACTTGCTAACACGGTACCAAAACCTTTTTCTTTTAACTAGGACTTTTATATCGCACAGAAGTACAACTCTAAAATAAGGGTTAAATAAAATAATTAAACTATCTATAGGACTACAAGTATCTAAAAAAAACATCAGGAGATATATATGTGTGCTATTCTTTGTACACACATTGCAGTCATATGTAAACCAATCTATATGAGTCTTCTTGCTGTAAGTTTCTATCACACTTTAATGCCCCTTTCACCTAGTTTTATTATTGTGTAATTGGAGACGTTCAGCTCGGAGTAAACTTTTGTTCAGTTGCTAAACACAACATTAGACCAAAGGTCAGCAAATTAGTAGATAAACTGCATCTCTATCCATTTGACCATGAAGTAAATTATAACCATAAAATACAGTTCATCATTTGAATACAATGTTAACATGGTTGCAACATATTTTAAAGAGGTTCTTCCCAACCAGACATGACCAATCATCAGTATTAAAAAAAAGAATTCCAAATATATATAGAGCAGTTCTTTTTCGTGTAGTGTCCCTGAAGATATCAGGGTGCTGCAGGGAACTGCATCCTGTAACCTAGGGTGTAGGGCCTATCCCCCATGGTTCCAGGTTCCCATCAGCAGTGTCACTAACATCCGCACTACAAATCCCAATCACATCTCACACCAGGGCTGGACAGACACACCAGTGGGTTGGTCAAGTTGGAGCACGGCCATCCTAGGGGTCAGGCAGACTGGTGGGAGGGAAAGGGAGAGTCGAGTGTTAGCCCTCAAAGAGTGAGGAGCAGGGGAGTTGGAGCTCCCAGGGAGGTGACAGGTTGGGTCGCAGACGGTGGTCCAGGACCACAGGAGTCGGGGACCGGTATTAGGAACAATGGACAGGAGTGTAATAGACGCAGTCTAGAAAGACTGTTGGCACCAGAAAGCCCAGCCACCTTACCAGTACCGAGCATGGCGGGGTACAGGACCCTAGATCGGGGAGTAGCTTCAAGCAACCTGATAACCTGTGGAGGATAGTCTCTGTATGAACTGTCCCCAAGAGCTCAGAGATTGGAGGCATCAGCACAACGCGGGGGATAGGGTTCTCCAAAACGCACAACCCACTGAGATCCCAAGTGCCAGCCACCAAGAGCACAGCTGCCATACACACGGCTAGTGGGGCCCCAAAAGTTTCAAGCCAAGGGGCCACAACAGTAAAACAATTTGTGCACGGAGGCAGGGCTCCGGACTTACCAAGTGACACTGTTGGGAGTGGGACCTGGACGGGCTCCCCCCATAGAGACTGCGGTGCCCAAAGACTTTGGTTTACCATTTGTGTGAGTGTCTGCTTAAACCACTTGATTCACCACCACGACTATCGCAGTGAGTAATATGACCCCTGCACCCTGCTTCTCAAGGCCAAGCAAGCTACCCGTTCACCAAATTCCCACAATCCGGGGCCTTCCCTACCTGCGGAGGGATTAACACCTGGCTGCCCCACACCATCTGCCCCCCTACATCCATCAGCAGCGGCGGTACTCCCCTTTACCGCAACCCGCAGGTGGCGTCACAAACATTTATCCCCTGTAAATACCCCTTTTACATTTGAGGTGACTGCAAGCCCCCGAGTGCGGAGACCCTCGAGACACAGCAACCCTGGATCCGAGCAGTTCGACTGCTGCTGGGGAGACACATTCGCACCCATGAAAAATCTAGAAAAGTGTTTTTCAACATGACAGGCCGCCTGTTGCTTCTGATACCGTGAGCAGCCTGCATGGCATAAGCGTGCTACTGTAAAACAAGTTTCGAGAATGTAACAGCACAGTAAAGGCAACTCAGTAATGACTTACAACAATAAAAAGTTAGCAGTAATAAGAGGTAATGCAAGAAAGCCTGCGGAGACACCATCACATGTTTCTCAACGCTGGCAAGAAACTAGCCAGGTCTTTCACCGGGAAGGAACAACCACGGGAAGGGCAGTCTCCAGTCAAGGAGACCACCTATGCCAAACATGGTATCCATCCACAGACAGCCGTTTCGGGGTATTTGCCCCTCATCAGTGTGGAGTAGGAATCTGGCTAGTGGGACATTGCCTAGTAAAAGACTATGTGAGCAAGGATAAGAGGTAATGCAGCCACAATATTAATTACTTTTAGTCGCCAGATCAATACAAGTTAAGTAATAAGCAAAAAGTAACTGTCATATCTCACATACAGCTATTAAAAACTTTAATTAACATATTATCTAGCATTAACCCAACCATGACCTTTGTGTCAGTGGAACATCACTGTCTGTCCAACTGGTCACCACTTCCCCTGAACTGAAAGAGTCGATATAACAAGAAATAACACAGCAAATCAGCACACATGGTCTAATCAGGATACAGAATAATTTACAATTCTAATTAGTAACTTTCTTCAATCAGTACTGTACTTCTGAACAGAAAGTAATGGGCTGGCTCATGCAGCACTTCTATCATCTGGATCTCGGTATTCGGTGTTCGGTGCTTGACCAGTGAAGTCTGGATCACGGTATTCGCTCTTCGGTGCTTGACCAGTGAAGTCTGGAACTCAGTATTCAGTCTTAGGTTCTTGATCAGCAAAGTATGGATCTCGGTATTTGCTCTTCGGTGCTTGACCAGCGAAGTCTGATCTCAGTATTTGGTCTTCGATGCTTGACCTGTAAAGTCTGGATTTCAGTATTCAGTCTTAGGTGCTTGACCAGCAAAGTATGGATCTCGGTACTTTCTCTTCGGTGCTTGACCAGCGAAGTCTGGACCTCGGTATTTGCTCTTCAGTGCTTGACCGCCAAAGTCTGGTTCTCGGTATTTGGTCTTCGGTGCTTGACCTGCAAAGTCTGGATCTCAGTATTGGTCTTCGGTGCCTGAGTGGCGAAGCCTGGATCTCGGTATTCGCTCTTCAGTGCTTGACTGGCAAAGTCTGGGTCTCGGTATTTGGTCTTTTCTGCTTGACTGGCAAAGTCTGGATCTCTGTATTCAGTCTTCGGTGCTTGACTGGCGAAGTCTTGATCTCTGTATTCGCAATTAGTTGCTTGACCAGCGAAGTCTGGGTCTTGGTATTCGGTCTTCGGTACTTGACTGGCAAAGTCTGGATCTCTGTATTTGGTCTTCTGTACCTGGTTGGTGAAGTCTGGATCTCGGTCTTCGCTCTTCGGTGCTTGACTGGCAAAGTGTGGATTTTGTTATTTGGTCTTCGGTGCTTGACTGGCGAAGTCTGGATCTTGACATTTTTATTGATGATCATAATGACAGGCATGAGGTTGTCAACAGGCCCCCAGCTGTTAAAACAATCCATTAGTGCCCCGTCATGGGCGTGCCGATGGCCAGGATGAGCATTTGATTACTGATTAAAACAGCCATCATATGCAGGGAAAGATATGGGATCAGCGTGCAAGTCCGCATCAAAGGCAGGGACAAGAATTTTGAAGTACATGTACATCAAAAGTCGTGAAAAGGTTAGAGATGAGCGGATCTGTGGAGGTTTGGTTTTGCAGGTTCAGCTGGACTTTAGATAAAGTACGGTTTGGGACCCAGACTTGAGCTGAACCCCAATGGAAGTCGCTAATTGGGCAGTTTGGGTTCCTGCCCACATGCAGTCAGCCATAAACAGATCACTTCCATGGGAGGGTGGGTGGGGCTTTTCCTTTTTTTTTTTTTTTTTTTTTTTTGGTGCACACTACATCCTATCATGCTGTTATTACCCCCAGTGCGAGCCTTTCTAACACTGCAAGCAACTGTCATTGGGCCGAGTGCACCCGAGCACAGTAATGGTCGTGCCAGTGGTTTGCATATATAAAGCACTCCAACACTTTTTTTTTTAGTAAAGTCTATGTTTGGTACGAACACTGAACACTGAAACTTGGATTCAATCATCTCTCTAAATAATCTCATTGATAACATGCCATGGCGTGAAAGCATGTGTACTTCTGCACTTGGCACTCATCATTGATATTGAATAAATTGAGATGTTTTGAAAATGTGAGGCCTGATTCATTAAGTCTGGTGTTGTATACGCTAGTCTTAAAGGAGCTGTTCCACAAACCAAGTTCGTTTTAATCAATAGATCCTGGAATAATAATAATTTCCACAATTTCATGTGATTAAAAAAAATGTTCCTGTTCTTCTATATGTGTCCCTACTATGTATTGTGTAATGGTTGTGTCTGACCATACAGGACATGGTCTGATCATACCACTACTCTTGGGCAAGGAAGAAAGTAAAAGAATATACAGACATTACAGCATGGGATAGTAAATTATTCTTTCTTTGTGGTAAAGCATTTTTTAAAAACAGGCAGAGAAATGCTTTACCTCACAAAAAAAATCAGCTGTGATCCCTTATAGTAGTTACTTTATACTCTTACTTCCTCCCCAGCCCAGGAGCTGTGGTATGATAAGACCATGCCCCTGTATGGCTAGACACAGCCATTACACAGTACACAGCAGAGGCACATATATAAGATTATCTCAGTACAGAAACATATTATATAACGATCAATTTTGGAACTTATTATTATTCCAAGATCTGTTAATTAAAATCAACTTTAAAATTAATTTTGTTCATGGAAAAAATCCTTTAACCCCTTCACAACCTTGGATGTAATGTTATGTCCTAAATTATGAAGAGGTGATCACCACCGGCTGCAGCGGTGAGCTGATGTTGATACCCGCACATGCCTGCTGATTTGAACAAGAGACATGTGTGCCTCACAGGTGCAGGTGGATCCGCGATCCATCCGTGCCTGATAACTCCATAAGTTTTGCTGTCAAAATGTGACAGCACAATTTAAAGCGCCACAGCGGGGAACGTGCCTTTCCCTGCCGCCATCGGAGGCCCTGTGACGCGATCACGGGGAGCCGATGATTGCCATGGTAGCACAGGGTCATGTGATGACTCCTGTCACTATCATGATGTAGTTCCAGTTATAGCCGGAAGAGAAGCAGCTGTAACAAGAATGGAGCATTTGTCCTGATCAGAGCGCTCAGACGATAAGACTGCTGATCCTTCTAGTCCCCTATGGGGATTACTAAAATAAAAAAAGTAATAAAAGTTTAAAAAAAAATAAAAGTTTAAATCACCCCCCATTCACCCCATTGAAAATTAAAGGGTTAAAAAAAAAAAAAAAGATATACCCATATTTTGTATCACCGCGTTCAGAAATACCCGATCTATGAAAATATAAAATCAATTTATTTGATTGGTAAACATTGCAAAAAATTCCAAACGCCACAATTATGTTGTTTGGTCGTCACAGTTTTTGTGCAAAATAAAGTAACAGGCAATTAAAACGTAGCATCTCCGCAAAAATGGTACCATTAAAAACTTCAGCTCAAGACGCAAAAAATAAGCTGTCACTTCTGATCCTGAAAAATGAGAACGCTACGGGTCGTGGAAAATGGCACAAAAAGAGATTCACTTTTTTAGGACAAAATGCTGAATTTTTTTAACCCCTTAGAGAAAATTAAACCTATACATGTTTGGTGTCCATGAACTCATACCGACCTGAGACATCATACCAACACATCAGTTTTACAATATAGTGAACACAGTGAATAAAATACCCCAAAAACAATTGCAATTTTTTTGTCGCTTTCCAATACACTATATGGTAAAACTTATGCTTTAATTTAAAAGTACAACTCGTCCTGCAAAAAAAAAAAGCCCTCACATGGCAAGATTGATATAAATATAATGGTAGACAGAGGAAAAACGGGTATATGCCGCGCTTAAAAACCACTGAGTTGGAAGTAATATAATATTTCTCTTTTATTCACGGCATTCCTACGCGTTTCAGAGACAAAAGACCGTCTCCTTCAGGGAAAAAAGAAATCATACAGACAATCAAAAGCTGATATCTTATAAAGGATCCGTACTGCCACGTTAACAGCTATGACGTCAATCGCCCCTCAGGATTGCAGGGTGATGACTCAACAACACGTGGAGACAATAGACACATGGAAGGAAAAAAAAAAAAAAAATTTAATATATATATATATATATATAAATGTATATATAAAATTTCCATATCATTACTCATTCATGGTTTGAAATAAAAATTATAAAAAAATTTGGATTTTTTTGTGGTTATTTCTTGTGTAAGGAAAAAATATATATTTGGGAGCTTGAAAATGAGAAACAAGAAAGGTGCGAACCTATGGGTCATATACTAGAGAAAAGGAGGGGTGAAATCCCAACCATTGCTCTAAAGCAGGGGTGGGGAACCTTTTTTCTGTCGGGGGCCATTTGGAAATTTCTACCAACCTTCGGGGGCCGCACAAAATTATCAATGTTTAAATGACCCTGCTATATTGGGTGAAGCAATTAATTAACTGGAGGCATGGGGCTGGGGGCACAGACACCACACGCGGGGCTGGGGGCACAGACACCACACGCGGGGCTGGGGGCACAGACACCACACGCGGGGCTGGGGGCACAGACACCACACGCGGGGCTGGGGGCACAGACACCACTGGAGGGGCTGGGGGCACAGACACCACTGGAGGGGCTGGGGGCACAGACACCACTGGAGGGGCTGGGGGCACAGACATCACTGTGGGGGAGGCACAGACATCACTGTGGGGGAGGCACAGACATCACTGTGGGGGGAGGCACAGACATCACTGGGGGGGGAGGCACAGACATCACTGGGGGGGAGGCACAGACATCACTGGGGGGGAGGCACAGACATCACTGGGGGGGAGGCACAGACATCACTGGGGGGAGGCACAGACATCACTGGGGGGAGGCACAGACATCACTGGGGGGGAGGCACAGACATCACTGGGGGGGAGGCACAGACATCACTGGGGGGAGGCACAGACATCACTGGGGGGAGGCACAGACATCACTGGGGGGGAGGCACAGACATCACTGGGGGGGAGGCACAGACATCACTGGGGGGGAGGCACAGACATCACTGGGGGGGAGGCACAGACATCACTGGGGGGGAGGCACAGACATCACTGGGGGGGGAGGCACAGACATCACTGGGGGGGAGGCACAGACATCACTGGGGGGGGAGGCACAGACATCACTGGGGGGGAGGCACAGACATCACTGGGGGGAGGCACAGACATCACTGGGGGGGAGGCACAGACATCACTGGGGGGGAGGCACAGACATCACTGGGGGGAGGCACAGACATCACTGGGGGGGAGGCACAGACATCACTGGGGGGGAGGCACAGACATCACTGGGGGGGAGGCACAGACATCACTGGGGGGGAGGCACAGACATCACTGGGGGGGAGGCACAGACATCACTGGGGGGGAGGCACAGACATCACTGGGGGGGAGGCACAGACATCACTGGGGGGGAGGCACAGACATCACTGGGGGGGAGGCACAGACATCACTGGGGGGGAGGCACAGACATCACTGGGGGGGAGGCACAGACATCACTGGGGGGGAGGCACAGACATCACTGGGGGGGAGGCACAGACATCACTGGGGGGGAGGCACAGACATCACTGGGGGGGAGGCACAGACATCACTGGGGGGAGGCACAGACATCACTGGGGGGGAGGCACAGACATCACTGGGGGGGAGGCACAGACATCACTGGGGGGGTGGCACAGACATCACTGGGGGGGGAGGCACAGACACCACGGGGGGGAGGCACAGACATCACTGGGGGGAGGCACACACGACTGGGGGGGATGCACACACGACTGGGGGGGCTGCACACACGACTGGGGGGGCTGCACACACGACTGGGGGGGCTGCACACACGACTGGGGGGGCTGCACACACGACTGGGGGGGCTGCACACACGACTGGGGGGGCTGCACACACGACTGGGGGGGCTGCACACACGACTGGGGGGGCTGCACACACGACTGGAGGGGCTGCACACACGACTGGGGGGGCTGCACACACGACTGGGGGGGTGCACACAGGACTGGGGGGGTGCACACAGGACTGGGGGGGTGCACACAGGACTGGGGGGTGCACACAGGACTGGGGGGGGTGCACACAGGACAGGGGGGTGCACACAGGACAGGGGGGTGCACACAGGACAGGGGGGTGCACACAGGACGGGGGGGGTGCACACAGGACGGGGGGGTGCACACAGGACTGGGGGGGGTGCACACAGGACTGGGGGGGTGCACACAGGACTGGGGGGGTGCACACAGGACTGGGGGGGTGCACACAGGACTGGGGGGGGGTGCACACAGGACTGGGGGGGGGTGCACACAGGACGGGGGGGTGCACACAGGACTGGGGGGGGTGCACACAGCACACAGGACTGGGGGGGTGCACACAGGACTGGGGGGGTGCACACAGGACTGGGGGGGTGCACACAGGACTGGGGGGGGTGCACACAGGACTGGGGGGGGTGCACACAGGACTGGGGGGGGTGCACACAGGACTGGGGGGTGCACACAGGACTGGGGGGTGCACACAGGACTGGGGGGTGCACACAGGACTGGGGGGTGCACACAGGACTGGGGGAGGGGTACACACAGGATTGGGGGGGTGCAAACAGGACTACTGGGTGATGGGCTGCACACAGGACATTGGGGGGCTGCACACAGGACTGGGGGAGGGGTGCACACAGGACATTGGGGGCCACACTGCGCTGAGTTTCATGCAACTCTGGGGGAGAGGGTTTACAGAACTGGTGTGGGGAGGCACAAAGCATTGGGCAGGGCACATGGCAGCAGAGGGTCGGCGCTGGACTCACAGCAGCATTGCACTCACATCACCGGAGTGCAGGAGCCGGACACACAGCATCAGAAGGAGAAGGCAGGCACTGATCTCCGGAGGGCAGGGGGCGGACACACAAGGCTAGAAGCTGTGAGGCTACTGTAGACCCGCCCACAATTGGCACTGGCCGACGGGAGAACACATTGCAGCACAAACAGCAATGTGTGGATTTAAAGGGCCGGCGGCAGCAAACCGCGGTGACAGCACGAGCACTGCCTCCCCCGGGAATCTGCCCGGGGGCCACATAAAAGGTCATGGCGGGCCGCATGCGGCCTGCGGGCCGGAGGTTCCCCACCCCTGCTCTAAAGCAACAGACAATCTAAACTGACCACGGGCTGATGTGTGATTAGAAGGGAAACAAAGCCGTGATTAGTGAAATGATCCAGATTTATAGTATAAAGATAATAGAATCTGTTTTATCCTATTTGGACCTGGTCATTTAATGGTTAACAGGATTAGAGAGTGTGAAAATTTCACAGTAAAACAGTTCCCGAAAAAATGTGTGTTCCCGTGACTAAGAGAAAAGGGAAAAAAGATTATCTCCGAACTGATGGGGTCATTACCCGACCATTGTTCAGAGACAGCAGACAAACCAATTTGACTGCAGGCCGATGTGTGATTAGAAGGGCAATAAAAACTTAGGTAGTGAAATGATCCAAATTTATAGTTAAAAGAAACCTATTGTGTGCTATTTGAACTTGGTCATTTATTAGTTGAAAGGAATAGTGAAATGTGGAGATTTTCGGTAGGGTAGTGTTAAAGATGTGTGTCCATAACTAGAAAAAGAGGATGATTATATCCACAGTGATGGAATAGGTTCAATTGTCCGGGTGAATGAAGTTCAACTAAAAATAGAAAAAAACGCATGCATGAGGGAATGGAGCGGGTGCTGGACTATCAGGGTGAAAAGAGTTCTAATCACACATCGGCCCGCAGTCAAATTGGTTTGTCTGCTGTCTCTGAACAATGGTCGGGTAATGACCCCATCAGTTCGGAGATAATCTTTTTTCCCTTTTCTCTTAAGGTACCTTCACACTTAGCGATGCAGCAGCGATCCGACCAGCGATCTGACCTGGTCAGGATCGCTGCTGCATCGCTACATGGTCGCTGGTGAGCTGTCAAACAGGCAGATCTCACCAGCGACCAGTGAACAGCCCCCAGCCAGCAGCGACGTGCAAGCGACGCTGCGCTTGCACGGAGCCGCCGTCTGGAAGCTGCGGAGACTGGTAACTAAGGTAAACATCGGGTATGGTTACCCGATGTTTACATTTAGTTACCAGTGTGAGCAGGGAGCAGGGAGCCGCGCACACTGAGCGCTGGCTCCTTGCTCTCCTAGCTACAGTACACATCGGGTTAATTAACCCGATGTGTAATGCAGCTACATGTGCAGAGAGCAGGGAGCCGCGCACACTGCTTAGCGCTGGCTCCTTGCTCTCCTAGCTGCTGTACACATCGTGTTAATTAACCCGATGTATACAGCAGCTACATGTGCAGAGAGCCGGAGCCGGCAGCACAGGCAGCGTGAGAGCTGCAGAGGCTGGTAACTAAGGTAAATATCGGGTAACCACCTTGGTTACCCGATGTTTATCTTGGATACAGCTTACCTCAGCTGTCAGACGCCGGCTCCTGCTCCCTGCTTGCTTCATTTGTCGCTCTCTTGCTGTCACACACAGCGATCTGTGTGTCACAGCAGGAGAGCGGCTTTGAAGAAAACGAACCAGGGCTGTGTGTAACGAGCAGCGATCTCGCAGCAGGGGCCAGATCGCTGCTCAGTGTCACACACAGCGAGATCGCTAATGAGGTCACTGCTGCGTCACAAAAAGCGTGACTCAGCAGCGATCTCGGCAGCGAGCTCGCTGTGTGTGAAGCACCCCTTAGTCACGGGAACACACATTTTTTCGGGAACTGTTTTACTGTGAAATTTTCACACTCTCTAATCCTGTTAACCATTAAATGACCAGGTCCAAATAGGATAAAACAGATTCTATTATCTTTATACTATAAATCTGGATCATTTCACTAATCACGGCTTTGTTTCCCTTCTAGTCACACATCAGCCCTTGGTCAATTTAGATTGTCTGTTGCTTTAAGGCCCCGTCACACTAAGCAACATCGCTAGCAACATCGCTGGTAACGAACAACTTTTGTGACGTTGCTAGCGATGTTGCTGTGTGTGACATCCAGCAACAACCTGGCCCCTGCTGTGAGGTCGTTGGTTGTTGCTGAATGTCCTGGGCCATTTTTTAGTTGTTGCTGTCCTGCTGTGAAGCACAGATCGCTGTGTGTGACAGCGAGACAGCAACAACTAATGTGCAGTGAGCAGGGAGCCAGCTTCTGCGGAGGCTGGTAACCAATGTAAACATCGGGTAACCAAGAAGCCCTGTCCTTGGTTACCCGATATTTACCTTTGATACCAGCCTCCTCCGCTCTCACTGCCTGTGCTCCCGGCTCCTGCTCTGTGCACATGTAGCTGCAGCACACATCAGGTAATTAACCCGATGTGTGCTGTAACTAGGAGAGCAAGGAGCCAGCACTAAGCAGTGTGCGCTGCTCCCTGCTCTGTGCACATGTAGCTGCAGCACACATCAGGTAATTAACCCGATGTGTGCTGTAACTAGGAGAGCAAGGAGCCAGCACTAAGCAGTGTGCGCTGCTCCCTGCTCTGTGCACATTTAGCTGCAGCACACATCGGGTTAATTAACCTGATGTGTGCTGTAACTAGGAGGCTGGTCACTGGTTGCTGGTGAGCTCACCAGTAACTCGTGTAGCCACGCTCCAGCGATCCCTGCCAGGTCAGGTTGCTGGTGGGATCGCTGGAGCGTCGCAGTGTGACAGCTCACCAGCAACCTCCTAGCAACTTACCAGCGATCCCTATCGTTGTTGGGATCGCTGGTAAGTTGCTTAGTGTGACTGGACCTTTAGAGCAATGGTTGGACTTTCACCCCTCCTTTTCTCTAGTATATGACCCATAGGTTCGCACCTTTCTTTTTTCTCATTTTCAAGCTCCCAAATATATATTTTTTCCTTACACAAGAAATAACCACAAAAAATCCAAATTTTTTTATAATTTTTATTTCAAACCATGAATGAGTAATGATATGGAAATTTTATATATACATTTATATATATATATATATATATATATATTAAATTTTTTTTTTTTCCTTCCATGTGTCTATTGTCTCCACGTGTTGTTGAGTCATCACCCTGCAATCCTGAGGGGCGATTGACGTCATAGCTGTTAACGTGGCAGTACGGATCCTTTATAAGATACCAGCTTTTGATTGTCTGTACGATTTCTTTTTTCCCTGAAGAAGGAGACGGTCTTTTGTCTCTGAAACGCGTAGGAATGCTGTGAATAAAAGAGAAATATTATATTACTTCCAACTCAGTGGTTTTTAAGCGCGGCATATACCCGTTTTTCCTCTGTCTACCATTATATTTATATTGTGTTTACGGGGCCGCCGCTTGAACCACGCGGACACTCACATGCTTTTGAAGGAGTTGTGACTGGCACAACCCCACCAGGTGAGTGTTACTGTTCCTTCCCTAACATCACTTGTTATATCGGGTAAGACCCTATTGCGCCCTTTTGTCTCCCCATTTTAGTTTTTATGGCAAGATTGACAGAAAGATAAAAAAAACTTACAGTCCTCGGAAGAAGGGAAGCAAAAAAACAAAAACGGAAGATCGCCCAGGAGTTAAAGGGTTAAAGGGAGTGTTTTGAAGCAGGATTTGCCAAACTCATTAAGAGGCACATGCCACGTAATGACTTCACCGTTTCTTCTAATTGGTGTGTGCCACTTTGCTCTTTAACAGTCTGAGACTATAGTAACATTTCTGGCATAAACTATTGATTTGATGGCAGAGCTCTGCCACAGCCATTCGACCCCTGACTTCTCTCCAGCTCTGCCAATTTTGTGAGAGCTGCCCAAAAGTGGGGTGAAAATGAAAAACAAATCACAACATTTTGGGCACAACTACATGGTGCACAGAAGTCTAGTGACTTTTAAAATTAACCAATTAAGAAGAGAATCTGGAACTAAAGGTTTGTAGATTTTATTTTGTTTATTTCATCTATAGTGTGAACTGATCTGAAGAAGGTCATCCGTGACCGAAACGTTATTTGTTTCATTGTCACACAAAATTTCACACCTGCAAAATTAAAAAATTCTTTCACTTCATCTACAAGCCTTGAGTGCCAGATTCTCTTCTTAATTGATTATGGGGTTGGACCCTATCCGAGCACCAACTAAATAACAATTTTAGAATTAATCTTTTTGGTGAATCGGTATTTCCATTTTTTCATCATTTCCTTATCATTATCATGTTTATCTATCCTGTGATTTCCATAACTCTGTGACTTTTCTTTCTTGTGTTGTAATTTCAGTGGTGTGTGTGTGTGTGTGTGTGTGTGTGTGTGTGTGTGTGTTTACATCGTACACTTTTAAGAGCCTTGGATATAATTATAAATTATTATAAACTTGATATTAACATTAGAAGGAAAGGGAGTGTCACCAGCCACTAACAACCTCAAACACAAATGTATTCACCAATTTTAGCGCCATTCCATACTTTAGGAGGAGAAGGTTGGCGCATATATATATATATATATATATATATATATATATACTGTATATAAAATATACATTTTTCCTTGACGAACTTGGTAAAAGAAAACTGACATGTTTTAATAACAAGTTTTGGCTGTAATAGCCTACATCAGGTACATGCAAATGTCAATAGCTCTGTGTGTATGTTTTTGAAGAATTGATCTAGTCCAAATACCTAAAAAATGTGTTTCTTTTGTATCTGTGCTATATTGTAAGTTTTTTGTTTTCTTTCTCGTTATCCCTGATTTCTCAGTTTTACTTGTCACAATAATAATTCTACATTTTTATTACAGTTTTACAAGGATACATTATTTTTTATGTTCTATTGCAACAATATTTATTGAATCTTCAAATTTAATGAGGCAAAAACAGGGATATATTATTTAGTGTTTTAACAGTAGGCAAAGGTCAAGTAAAGATAAAAGAACAAAAGGTCACAAAGTAGTAAAAAGAAAAAATGAAGGGCAAGATAAAACATTTGCTGTTAATACTGTATCTTTTTATCTTTTGTTTTCTAGTTCAAATGTAACTGCAACAAACACAACATGACCCCACATGACACATACATTCTGTGACATTCTTCCACTTGGATCCCCCTCCTATCTTTTCTGGTGAATATATTTAGTTTATAGGGACATCCATGCAGTCATTGGTCATTGGAGTAATGTACATAGATGAAAAATATTGTAGTCAGAATATCCTTTTAAACGGAATCTGTCACCAGGTTTTTAACACCTAATCTGAGAGCAGCATAATGTAGGCGCAGAGATCCTGATTCCAGCGATGTGTCACATACGGGGCTACTTAGTGTAGTTTTGAAAAAATCACTGTTTAATCAGCAGTAGATTATCATTAGAGGACTACTTGGTGTGCTGCCAGGTAGTCCAACATATACATGCGCTCTGTATAACTGCTAGATCTGCAGCAGACAGAACATTGATTTTATCAAAATGAAAGAAAACAGCTCAGTAAGTGACACATCACTTCAATCAGGGTCTCTGTCTCTACGTTATGCTGTACTCAGATGGGGGAGCAAAAACCCGGTGACAGATTCCCTTTAAATACCCACTTCTCCTTGGGACATCATTGTACCCTTACATTTCATTGTACGTGTTTGTGGATGAGTTCTCAGTAATAGAAACTCTTTACTCTTGTTTTTTTTTCCCATTTTACTATATACATTGTGCTTATTTCTTTCTCTTGTACTGTTTTATAGAGCTCAAGGATGCCATAGACGAAGTCATGCCAGAGCTGAGGAAAGAAAATGCCAGAGTTTTCTACATAACTGAAACACCCGTCAGTGAAGAGTCTGAGACATTTCTCGACAAAGTCAAGTCATCTTCATGTGACTCCGTTCCAAAATCCCTCAGGTCATTTGTTGGGCCAAAGACTCTGGCAATGTACATTTACACCTCTGGAACCACAGGTAATGCTCCTATTCTCTAGTATCTTTGCCATAAAATCCGGACACTTCAAATTGTCACTTCATTACTGTAGATTCGGTTACAAATCCGTGAAACCTGAATATATTCCTGTGGATTTAAAGCAGATTTCCCACTTTTCCCTACAAAGTGAGCGATCTTGGTACAATTTTAATGCATTTCACATTAATTATATATCTTTAGGAAAGGTTATCAATATCAGATCAGTTGGGGTCTAACACTGGGACCCCCACAGTAGAGGTTGTATTTCCACCAGTGGTGGCTGGATGAAAACACCATGGCTCAATCCCACTGTGCAGTGGCTGCTACATTCATCTGGCCATCACCAAAGCTGATAACCTTTAACCGGTAGAGTTGTTGGGTGTCAGAACCCCACCAATCTTATATTGATGACCCACCCTTTAAAACTCCCTTTAAAAAGCCACAGTATGACTTAAACTTTGTGCTGTTGTTTCTTTATTGGCAGTGTAAGTATAGTGCTTTGTAAGACCCCATTCCACATCTAAAATGTGTAGCAAAAATGCAATATTGTACTTGGGTGACAGTTTGTGGAAAACCTTTTGGTCATGGTCTATACTTTGATATTTTATTTGCGTTGCATTGGGTAACCAGAGACCGGAAGCTTTAAGTATTGACTTGGAGATGTCAATGTGTTATGGGAGGCCACAGAGAAGGAAGAAGCTATAGTCTAGACAGGAGGTTAAAGAACGTAGAACTTTTTCTATTTTTCAGTAAGATTCCATGTTATGTCTCAACAGGACTTCCAAAAGCAGCTATCATTAATCACCAGCGTATCAGTATGGCCAGTGGACTGTTTGAACTTTGCCACGTTCGGCCTAGGGACATTGTGTATATTACCCTCCCACTGTATCACAGCTCAGCTATGTTGATTGGAGTCCACGGCTCTATCCTTAAAGGTAATATCACTTATTTTGATGGTTTCTGTAAACAACTGTTTCCGAGCAAAATTCCCTATGTAGTTTATTCCTTTTTGTACACTAGTTTGAAAGTAGAAGTAAACAAACAATGGTTGATTTGGTCATCAGGCTCACATTTCACTAAGGCACTTATGATATTTTCCATGAATGTGGGAACTTAAAAGGTTGGTCCGAAGGCTAAACAAATTTTCAACCAAATCCTTATCTCTTTAATGGGGTAGTCTAAACTAATTTCTAGTATGGTTACAGTAAAAAACCCTAATGTTCATTAACTACACTAACTGCTACTGATTTTTTTTCCTACTTCCTGTCTATGAAGCTTCGTTTGAGAATTCAAGTGCATGCTGGGATTCTCAAACAAAGCGTCATCAGGGGGCAGAGGTTGCGGCCACTGTCACAGCTCTTGCCCCCTCCCTGAAACGAAGCATCAATAGTGACCCTCCTTTCCAGGGCAGGTCTGGTCCCTTGTCTGTCCCAGCGTGCTGTCATTGTGCGATGTACACAATGACAGCGCGCTCTGTATTGCCAGCTCAGATCAACTTGAATGAGCCAGCAACAGAGCTGACAATTAGGTTACATTGTCAGAGTACCAGCATACGGTGCTGATCTCTGAAACTCCTCTCTGACAACACACCTTGACAGTCTGGGACCACTCATTTAAACAAAGACCATATGTCTGACAATTTCATGTAAATTAAAAGTGGAAAAGCAAAATATTTTGCTGAAAAATGATAGGTGTGAAGAATGTTATACCAAATTTAACAAGGAAAAGTTATCCACAGCTTTATTTCATTTGTGTATTTACCTGAACATCCAATCAAGAGGCACATCCCAGTCAGCATGTGGCATGTAAACTTGCTTGGCCTCAGCACCTTGGAATTAATTTGGTTACATACTATATAATTTCTAAGCAATTAAGTAACCAAGTTCATAGTCACATCCTGTCATTTAATCCTTACGGGACAGCAGCTGAGATATTACAAAATCACGATCCTTGCCTTGTTTTGTAGAGGCCACGGGGAAGACTATTCTCCTTATGGAGACCTGAGAAACTAGTTCTGGCTGTCAGTAAGGCAGCCAGACTGATTTGTCAGGTCTCCATAAGGAGAATAGTCTTCCCCGTGGTCCCCACATAGCTTCTCATAAGCCAGATCAGATACCCACACTTTGCACTGACGAGGGGCAATCACCCCGAAACACCGTGTCTGCAAATTGGGATTCTGATCTGGCAAATAAATCTTAAGTCTTATGAAAAGGCTTGTTCAAAAAGCCACATTTGACTTTTAGGATTGCAACTTCCAATAGGTGGTGCTAGAGTTTGTCTCCTTCCTCACTGGAGGGACCATTTGTTTTGTAGAGTATCATCAATGGTGTAACTTGAAGTCACTGGGAACCAATGCAAAACCTCCAACCTGATCAAACCTACAGCTGGTCCCTCACCACCGTTGATAGGTTCCGCACCTATGTGCCGTGTCGGATATCTGACCCTAGGTATCCCTCGTGCTGGAACGGGAATGGGTGGGATAAGCTCTTCATCAATTCCACTAAATGCTAAAGGAAAACATAAGGGGGGTCACATGGAAAAAAGCATGAACTACTTCTTCACAGACGAGACAGGCAGGAGTTCAGCAAGCTTCACCGACGATACTACAGATGACAGCACGTTAACTGCTTGCAACCAGAGCTAGAATGAACTGAATAATATCACCAGCACCAATACAGGGAAGAAGGAAGCATTTAAACACCAAGACAATACTGATAACCAGCAGCTGTGTGGAAGGCGAAATCCTGCTGGGTCCATAAGGGGGACATATGAAAATTCAGCAGGAAAGCTACGAGTTACAATGAATATTGATAGCAGGAACAATATAAAGTCAGGGAGCATTTCGCGCAGCCAAACGCTGTAACCTTCTATAGCCAGAAACCACATGACTTTCACCAGTCACACCTCCATGACACCACTATAGTTACGCACCTGAGGCATCTATACTTTTGCCAGGTAGTCAGTTAAGTGCAATGGATGTAGTGAAGGAACGTAAGTTCATGACAGATATTTGTCCACACTAATGAATAATGTTGATTTATAGGATGTCATTTCATGATCTATCAAATTGTGTTTTTTTTCCTTTCCTCATTGTCCTTAGGTGCTACTATAGTCTTGCGCAAGAAATTTTCAGCCAGTCAATTTTGGGATGATTGCAGAAAATATAATGTGACAGTTGTGCAATACATTGGGGAAGTCCTACGATACCTATGTAACGTCCCAAAGGTACCTTATATCTTCTAGTGTATCATTTTAATAGGATCAGGAGTATGATAGCCTTCATATTTAGTACTTCAGTCAGAAAGTAGTGAAGACTTTAAAAACTTTAGAAAGTAGTAAATAACCTTCTAAACCGCAATGAAAAATGTCTTACAGATTCTTTTATCATGTGCCATCTTATTATGTGAAAGAGGGAAATTTGGTCTTCCTTGAGCACCACAGCCCTGGTGCATCTGCATCTCCTGCACCCATCCAGCAATGCTCCGGATTTGGAGGATATTCATTTAAATAGCTGCCTTAAAAACACATCTGTTATCCGATTTCAAAATGCAAAATCTGTGCATTATTAAATTCATCTCTTAGACCTGGTGAGGCTGGTGTGCTTACTTTGAAAATTCATGTAATAACGTCTGTAATAATATTGATATTAAAATAAGCATGTAATGAGTTCAGACTGAGCCGGACATATAAAATGTTCACTATAGTAATAGGCATTAAAACTTTTAAAAAGGTTTGTACTGACATTCTGAAAAGATTTTCAAAATAGTACACCAGCTTCATCAGATCTAGTTAATAAATGTTTGGAGTATGTATTGTGAAATCTGGTGACAGATCTTTAAAACTGTCATATAAGGACTTTCACCTGCAGAGTATACATTACCTTGGAAGCATATATCCATAGAACCATCTATAGAAATTGGAACTGATGAGTCTCGAATATATATATTAATTGATCATCATTGCATTAGTTAAATTATTAACAATACTTGTTCATTTAGGAGCATTATAATTAGAGAAGAATAGTTACTAAATTCTTTAAAAGTAGACTGTCAGGGCAAATTTATGTTCTGAAATAAGCTTAACTCCATGTAGGCCAGCTCTTCCTGTAGTTCCAAAATCTGCAGGCTACTATTCAAGAAAGTAATATGTAAATTTGACACTCAGCGCACTTTGGGTGGTTCAGAGCGCTATGCCTCAATCAATCTGGTTGCCCGACTCTTCCCTCTACTTTCTTGATTGACAGCACTGACTTCATGTTATCTATCAACTGTGAGGGAATTGTGTTCAATATTCCAGAATCTCCACGATAGGGGGAAAAAAGGACTACACAGTTCCTACTAAAATTACCACTTAAATAGGTTGTCCACTACTTTAACACTGATAGCCTATCCTTAGGATAGGTCATCAATGTCTGACCGGCTAGGGTCCAGCACCCCCATCAATCAGCTGTTCTTGGTGCTGGTGGCTGCAGCAGGCGGACAGAAATGCTCAGTTCCGGAGCTGCCCCGTCTTCTGATAGTGGCCACTACCGGGTATTGCACATCTGCCTTATATTGATTTGAATGGGAGGCGGATGTGCAGTACTCGGCCGCGATCGCTATCACTTGATGGGGTAGCTCTGTAACTGAGTATTTGCAGCTGCCTTCTGTCTGCACCTAGACAAGCTGATTGGCGGGGTGCCGGACCCCAGCCAATCAGAAATTGATGACCATCAATGTAAAAGTAGTGGACAACCTCTTTTATCCTCATAATCCATGCTCTCAAATAAAAGGGGTGCTAAATGATCACCAACACAAGACTGACCAAGAGCACTGCTAATGATTGAAGCATATTTTAGGATAATACTCCGATAATATGAGTGCTCTTACAATTTCTGATGTCTCATATTTGGTTTCCCTTAGACTGATGATGATGCCTCACATAATGTCCGGATGGCTATTGGGAATGGCCTACGTACGGACGTGTGGAGTGAGTTTCTGAGAAGATTTGGTGACATCCAGATGTATGAGTTTTACGCAGCTACTGAAGGAAATGTTCTTTTCTTGAATTACACTAACACAGTTGGCGCAGTGGGAAGAGTCAATTCATTATACAAGGTAAGTGTCAAGGATCAATCAGATAATAGTATCTGAAGGTCACTTATGTGGCAATGCTGTATGTATGACACAGATTTATAGTACATTTATAGTAAATACATATTGTCATTCAGCCTTCGTTTATGACTTTAAAGGGAACCTGTCAGCAGAAATGTCCCCTAAAACCTAACAGATTCCCCCTCTGCAGCTCCTGGGCTGCATTCTATAAAGGTCCCTGTTATGATTGTGCCCACTTTCTGACCGAAAAAAGTGTTTATAAAGTTGTACCTTTTTGGCTTCTGATTCTGTAAATCCGTCACGGGGGCGGGCTGCCTGATGGCCGTTATTCTGCCCCCTGGTCCTGTATGCCGCCCCCATCGCTGATTTCAATACTTCTGGACGCCGCCCACTGCTCCAGCCATCCCCGCGCATGCCCAGTGCCCATCTCTCGGGGATGAGCACTGTGCCCAGCGTCACCGCTGGTGACGTGCACGCAGGGTTAAGATTATGGGCGGTGCTGTGATGTTTATTCCTAAGCAACCGCCCATAATCGCGGGACCGCGCTTTCCCCCTCAGCCTGCTTCTTTCTGCGCAAGCGCGCTGCTGCTGACCTCACTTCACCTCCTTCCCATCTTGCCCCGAGGCAGGAAGCAGAAGCAGGCCGAGGGGGAAACCGCGGTCCCGCGATTATGGGCGGTTGCTTAGGAATAAACATCACAGCACCGCCCATAATCTTAACCCTGCGTGCACGTCACTAGCGGTGACGCTGGGCACAGTGCTCATCCCCGAGAGATGGGCACTGGGCATGCGCGGGGATGGCTGGAGCAGTGGGCGGCGTCCAGAAGTATTGAAATCAGCGATGGGGGCGGCATACAGGACCAGGGGGCAGAATAACGGCCATCAGGCAGCCCGCCCCCGTGACGGATTTACAGAATCAGAAGCCAAAAAGGTACAACTTTATAAACACTTTTTTTCGGTCAGAAAGTGGGCACAATCATAACAGGGACCTTTATAGAATGCAGCCCAGGAGCTGCAGAGGGGGAATCTGTTAGGTTTTAGGGGACATTTCTACTGACAGGTTCCCTTTAAATTATGGCATTTCCCATAGCTTTAATAACATACTAAACATGTTCATAGCTCAATTTTATCCATATATTCTAGAATTTGCAATGATTGTACATATGATAGATATATATATATATACATATACACACACACGTTTGCCAAGGTTAGAGTCGTTGTATCGTGTCATTTACAGTAACCATAGTAACCCCAGCAGAACTTGCTTGCACTGTTGCAGGGTCAGTGTTTGCCTTGATTGCTGATATACCAGTCCTATTGTTCTTTCATAAACTGTTCTTTGAGTTTAAAAATTGATTCACTTATCTATCTGTCACTTTGTTTGATTTCTCTGTTTGTCAATCCATGACTGTGACAATCACATTGAATGATTTTTAAATAATTAATTTGCATTTTATTGCATGAAATAAGTATTTGATCACCTACCAATCAGCAAGAATTCTGGCTCTCACAGACCTGTTATTTTTTTCTTCATGAAACCCTCCTACCATTACCTGTATTAATTGCACCAGTTTCAACTTGTTACCTGTATAAAAGACACCTGCCCACACATTCAATCAATCACACTCCAACCTCTACACCATGGCCAAGACCAAAGAGCTGTCTAAGAATACCAGGGATAAAATTATAGAGCTGCACAAAGCAGGGATAGGCTACAGGACAAATAGTAGGCAAGCAGCTTGGTGAGAAGGCAACAACTGCTGTCATAATTATTAGAAAATAGAAAAAACACAATATCACTCGTCAATCTCACGTGGTCTGAGGCTCCATGTAAGATCTCCCCTCGTGGGGTAAGGATGATTCTGAGAAAGATCAGGGATCAGCCCAAAACTAGACGGGAGGACCTGGTCAATGACCTGAAGAGAGCTGGGATTATAGTATCAAAGATTACCATTAGTTACACACTATATTGTCATGGATTAAAATCATGCAGGGCACACAAGGTCCCCCTGCTCATGCCAGCACATGTCTAGGCCCATTTGAAGCTCGCTAATGACCATCTGGATGATCCAGAGGAGGCATGGGAGAAGGTTATGTGGTCAGATGAGACCAAAATAGAACTTTTTGGTATTAACTCCATTCACCATGTTTGGAGGAAGAAAAAGGATGAGTACAACCCCAAGAACACTGTCCAAACCGTGAAGCATGGAGGTGAAAACATCATAATTTGGGGGTGCTTTTCTGCAAAGGGGAAAGGACGACTGCACTATATTAAAGGGAGGATGGCTGGGGTCATATATCGCAAGATTTTGTTAAACAACCTCCTTCCTTTTGTAAGAGCATTGAAGATAGGTCGTGGCTCGGTCTTCCAGCATGATAGTGACCAGAAACACACAGCTAGGGCAACTAAGGAGTGGATCTGTAAGAAGCATTTCAAGATCCTTCAGTCTAGACCTGAACCCAATAGAAAATCTTTGGAGGGAGCTGAAACCCAATGTTGCCCAGTGACAGCCCCGAAACCTAAAAGATCTGGAGAAGATGTGCATAGAGGAGTGGGCCAAAATCCTTGATGCAGTGTGGTCAAACCTGGTCAAGAACTACAGGAAATGTCTGACCTCTGTAAACAAAGATTTCTGTACCAAATATTAAACTCTGTTTTTCAATTGCATAAAAATACTTATTTCATTAAATAAAATGCAAATTAATTATTTAGAAATCATACAATGTGGTTTTCTGGATTTTTTTTTATTCTGTCAGTCACAGTTTAAGTCTACCTACGACAATAATTACAGACCAGACATTCTTTTTAGGTGGGAAAATGCGCAAAAATAACTTCAGGATATCAAATACTTATTTTCTATATATGTGTATATCTTTCACTTATCCTGTTTTATGATATCATTTTTTATTAGGCTTTGTTTAGACTTTTTTTGTGTGCGAGAAAAACTAAAGACTAATCAGTTTTGAAGTGTTTTAGTGGTTTTTTTTTATCTGTTGATTTTCTTTTCTTCTTTTTTGGGGGATTTGGACACTAAAGCTATGATCTCTATTAGGGCTAAGTTGGTGTGTAATATCATTTATTCATGGAGAGTATAAGTACAGTATACATTGACACTCCTACTGATTATACAATATCATCCCATTGCATTCCAGTGATCTTTCTTTTTACCATATTACTTGCTTCTGCCTATTTTTGTCTGGCATAATCTTTTAACCCTTTAATATGAGCGACAGTGAAGATTTCCTTATTATTATTATTTCTTATTACCACGCACATTTTATAGTAAATTAAATCTTTTTTTGTATAATTTCATACATGAATACCTCTATGAATATCTGATCAACCTCCCTTATTCCAAATCTTTTCCATATCTCTTAATCTTTCAGTATAATAATCCTTAACCAATTTCATTTAAAGGGAATTTGACTCCAGGTTTTTGCTGGCTCATCTGAGAGCAGCATAATGTAGGAAATAAATCCTGATTCCAACGATGTATCACTTAGTTTATTGGATGCAGCAGTTGTGACACAATCAGAGTTTTTAGTTGTAGAATATACCAGAGCTCAGAAAGCTAACCCCACCCACACCACAGCTCTATGTGTACATTGTATACTGAAAGTAGGCTTCTTATCAGAGGAGGAGGAGTGGTTGGACAAGGGCTCACCAGCTATGTAGTTCAGGAAGTGATAATCTCCTGGGAATAAAACCTTCATTGTATGGAAACTACAGCACACAGACCAATAAGTGATGCATCACTGAAATCTATGTCTCAAACTCAACCATATGTTGTCTTCAGATAACATAGTAAAAACCTGTTGACAGATTCCTTTTTAAGTGTCTATTTCAACATAATAGTGTAACGTTAATAATTTCATAGTTTTATGTTTGAAAAAAGACACAAGTCCATTGTGTTAAAGTAGAGGAAGGCAAAAGCCGTATGAGGCAGATGCTAATTGCCCCACACTTAGGGGTACTTTGCACACTACGACATCGCAAGCCGATGGTAGCGATACTGAGCACGATAGTCCCCACCCCCGTCGCAGCTGCGATATCTTGTGATAGCTGCCGTAGCAAAAATTATCGCTACGGCAGCTTCACATGCACTTACCTGCCCTGCGAACCGCCTCCTTCCTAAGGGGGCGGGTCGTGCGGCGTCACAGCGACGTCATACGGCAGGCAGCCAATAGAAGGAGGGGGGCGGGGATGAGCGGGACGTAAACATCCCGCCCACCTCCTTCTTTCCTCATTGCAGCCGGGACGCAGGTAAGGTGATGTTCCTCGCTCCTGCAGCTTCACACACAGCGATGTGTGCTGCCGCAGGAACGAGAAACAACATCGTAACATTGGTCTTTCCGAAATTATGGAAATGACCGACGCTACACCGATCATACGGTTTCGACGCTTTTGCGCTCGTTAATCGTATCAAAAAACGTTTTACACACTCCGATGTCGACAGTGACGCCGGATGTGTGTCACTTTCGATTTTACCCCACCGACATCGCAGCTGCAGTAGTGTGCAAAGTGCCCCTAATGGGAAGAATCCTTCTCCACTCCACATATGACAATCAGACAGGTTTTCACAATCAATGCCACATCTCAGAATCTTGTAACCTAATCTGTAATATTTTATTTTTCAAGAAAGTAATCCCTCCCTGAACTTTATTGAATCAACCATTACACATAAAGTGGCAAAGAGTTCTAAACTCCCACTACTCTTACTGTAAAGAATCACCATCTGTGATTATGGTGACTCTTTCTCTACTCTAGATGAAGAGGTGTAAAAAGATCATTAGGACACTAGCCTCCTCTACCTCTTGTGTTGTATTTCTTTTTGTGTCTAATCCCAGCACATTTTGACCTAAAAGACATTATAAATTCTTCCACATCGGGATTTACTTCTTCCTTGATCTAACAATGCAATTGTCACTTATGTCCTTGTTTCTTTCCATTCCCAAAAAAGTTCACATTCTGCTTCTTCTATACATATCTACTAAAGCCAGTGATTAAATTCAACTTTTTAATGTATTTTTTTTATTCCTGAATACTGACTTACCTCATTTTGTTTAAACAGAAAGTATTACCATATGAATTTATCAAATATGACATTGAAAAAGATGAACCTGTGAAAGATGCCAAGGATCGCTGTATCAGAGCAAAGAAGGGTAAGCTATGCTTGAATCCTCATATATGGAAACCTTGCCCGCCAATGTCTAGTTAATAGCAGCTATTTACATGATTACTCTTCAGGACAGGACAATTTAAGGTGTAGATTCAATGCTAACAGTATGCCAGGCTTTGCGCTACCCTAAGAAACTGTTCACACAGAAGTCATGGGTTCTGGGTTTTTATTGGACCACTGTTGAATTGTTTGTGAAAAGGGGTGGATAAACTGCCATTTTCCTGAAGTAAGCTTGTCTAACTGGTATGTATCCTCTGGCTTGTCTTCTACTAAATCTCTAGGGCCACCCAGGAACAGATTACCGTATATGTTCCTTATATATATGGCCATTATATATGATTTTATATACAGCATATACATACATATATATACACACAGTGTGGGCCATTTATATGGATACACCAAAATAAAATGGGAATGGTTGGTGATATCAACTTCCTGTTTGTGGCTCATTAGTATATAAGAGGGGGAACTTTTCAAGATAGGTGGTGACCGTGGGGGCCATTTTGAAGACTGACATTTTGGATCCAACTTTATTTTTTCCAATGGTCATGTAACATATCAAACGTATTGAGAATTTCACAAGAGAAACGAAGCTGTGCTTGGTTTTAACGTAACTTTATTTATTCATTAGTTATTTACAGTTTAATGACTACTTATAGAATGTGTTGAAAGTGCTGCCCATTGTGTTGGATTATCAATGCAACCCTCTTCTCCCACTCTTGACACACTGATAGCAACACTGCAGAAGAAATGCTAGCACAGACTTCCAGTATCCGTTGTTTCAGATGCTACACATCTTGTAACTTCACAGCATACACAATTGCATTCAGATAACCCCAAAGATAAAAATCTAAGGGCGTCAGATTGAGAGACCTTGGTGGCCATTCAGCTGGCCCACAATGACCAATCCAATTTCCAGGAAACTGTTCATGTAGAAATGCTCGGACCTGACTCTCATGATGTGATGGTACACCACCAAATAAATAAGGATTGGGCTGATTGAATTCAGATGCCTGATCTTTTTCTCCTACTGTTAGCTAAGCCACAGCAAGAGGTTGCAGATTACTCCTCTTGGGTGCTGCCTGTGACCACCAATTACGAAGAATGAGCATTTCAGGGAAGAGGGGCTTGAATGTAGGGGGAAAGGCAAGGGTGCATGACTTTCAACCATTTTTACATCTAAAGTCTGTAGGAATGACAGAAACTATCGGGTAAATCGCATGGCAGCACACATGCTCTCCCGCAGGTCCATTCAGACTTCTCCTCCCTGCGGTTAGGCAGTACAAATGGACTGGAGGGCAGAGGACTCCACTCTAGTGATTGATGAGGTTCCAGTGTGGGTAGGTGATAAATATTAATAATTGGAAAACCCTTTTTCCAAGTGTTCTTTTCATTTGTAATTTAAATCACATTAAGCGGGCCAGCAGACGAGCGTTTGAAAAAAACGCCCGAGTTTCATCCAGAAAACTCAGATGATTTTTTTTTTTCAGATTCTAATCCATGTGTCTGTTTTTTGCGTCCGGGTGACTTTCGTGTGTGTTCCTTTTTCATACATCTACATTAAAACATATACATGAGAAAATATACAGATAACACACAAACACCCCCACCCCCATTAGACAGGGACACCAGCCAAACAAAAATCCTTGTTGCCTCCCTCCAGTGTCTGATGTCCACACCAGGTGGGGTAGAGCCGAGCGGTTGGCCCCACCCACCGAGGAGTTCACAGGCCTGGAGGCGGGAAAAGTGACAGTTGAGTGTAGGAGTTTGAAGTGAGAGGAGCAAGCACTTGGGTGTCTGGGTTTGTGGCCCAGGCACTGACAGCAAGGTTGGCAGACGGTGGTGGCCGTCTGCAGGAGTGGTGAAGCAACACGGAACCGTAGGACCGGGGTCGGGCGACGGCCCGTCGATACCAACCGGGGGGGGGCAAAGTGAAGCCAGCACACACAGGCAGGGCCATCGGACCCCGACCAGGCTTGGAGCTGCCGACAATAGTCAAATCCAAATGTGACCGGAAACCCAGGGGTTTCCTAACAGCAAAAGTCCCGATTGAAGGCAACCGCCCACACCGTGAGGGTATACAGCTACCGCCTAAGGCTAGAGACCCAAGGGCCAGCGTCTGCGGGCAAACGGGCTCCTCCGGTACCCATACACCGGGGAGCGGACTACCGTTGGGAATACATAGTAGTCAGAAGGAGAACATCAAGGTGCAGGGAAAGACAGCTGCCATCACCTGTCCGGGGAGAGACACTGCAGCCGGCTGCGGGACCCATCCATCCAGCCGTTTGGTTTACCGAGGACTTTGTACCTTTCTTGCTGAGTGAGTAAACCCGTGCCATCTGGCACCGCGCCGCGCTGTCCCTGCAACCCTGCACCTCACCAACCCTGCCTCCCCGTCACATCATCGGGCCCCGGGACCACCAACCCCTCCCACGGAGGGGGAAAACAACATCCCAGCTGCTCCTTACCATCACTCCCGGGATCCCCGTCATCAGCAGCGGTGGTGCCTATCTTCACCACGACCCGTGGGTGGCGTCACGGACTAAATTCCCCAAACCAAACACCTCTTTCACTCACGGGCGAGGAGCGCCGCTCGAGTCCCCGGATCCGGCCCACCGCTCGAGCCACCGAGCAGCCATCGCAGCAGCGCCGGACCCGAGCGTTAGCGAGAGCGCAGCAGCGACGGCGTCCTCCCCGCCCACGACATATATATATACTGCAGGGTCCGCTCTGGTGCGGTGCTGGGGGCAGGTGGAAGCTGCGGGCGGCAGCGTTAGATCTCCTGCTCCCACTCATATAATATGCACAGCCGCTGTCCATCAGCTGAAACCGCATCGCGCTGATGGGCTGGGGCAGCGGGGCATATTATATTTGCCTGTGCTCCCTTTGATCGCACATGATCCCCACTGTGTTAGATATGGCCCCCATACTGCTGCCCATAGTAAAATAAAAAAAAGCTTTACTTACCTCCAGCACTGATCTCCCGGTCTCCTGCTGCTGCTGTCTGTGATCAGGCACGCAGAGATGATATCACTCTGCCGTACCGATCACATGACCGGCAGCAAGAACCAGGAAGTGGAGGAAGCCGGAGCACGGGGGGACACACGAGGAGGGACAGCGCTGAGAAGGTAAGGAAAGAGTGTTTTATTTTAGTATGGGCAGCAGTATGGGGGGCATATCTAACAGGGGAGATGTGCCATCTATCGGGGCCATGGGCAGCAGTATGGGGGGCATATCTAACACATGGGAGATGTGCCATCTATAGTGGCCATGGGCAGCAGTATGGGGGCCATATCAAACACAGGGGAGATGTGCCATTTCTAGTGGCCATGGGCAGCAGTATGGGGGCCATATCAAACACAGAGGAGGTGTGCCATCTATAGGGGCCATGGGCAGCACAGGGGGACGTGTCCCAGCACAAGGGGGCTATATTCAATATAAGGGGGCCATATCCAGATTGAGGGGGGCTAATTTTAGGATGGGGGGCTATGAGGGACATATACCCTATATGATTTGTTAGATGGACACTGGCATTATAAGATGGACCCCATTTAACATTAAAAAAAAAATTCTTTTCCTTCACCAAATTTGGGGGTGCGTCTTATAATCAAGTGCTACTTATAAAGCGAAAAATACGGTAGTTTTCTAGGCCTATAATAGAAATGTATCCATAAAATTCAGATGTCTTCGGATGTTGCCTGCATGAGTCCATTTTTTTCTCGCACCCATAGACTTGAATGGGCAAGTCTCATCCAAGACTCGGATGAAATAGTGCATGCTGCAATTATTTTCTCGGACACTTGGACCTAGAAAAAAATTATTCATCTGAACAGCATTATTTAATAAGATGGGTCAATGTGCGATCAAATTCAAAATCTTGTAGCGTACGTGCGATTTACATGCTCATCTGCATGCTGAGGAATTTGATACTGTATATGATTTTTCATACTCTCATCTGAACCTGGTCTTAACCTGAGTTTCAGCCAGAATACTCGGATTATTATCATTCGATTTTCATCCGTATTGTTATCAATGTGCCACCCTTGTATCCATTTTTTTACATCCTTGTGACAATTGTGTGTGATCTGCTTTCATACATCTGCATGCATTCATAAATGTACATTATCACATATGGTTTGCTAGGTTAATAATGGAAATCTATTCTATTATGTGTTTTGTGGGGGATCCAATTGTTGTTACGCACCTATAGACTAGAATGGGCAAGTGATGTCCAAGACTTTGCAGTGAATACTGAACGTTGCAATATTATTCACATAGATGTTCAGATTGTGTAAAAAAACCAAAACCCTCATCTGAACAACCATATGAAATAATATTGAACTTGCTGATTTTTTCTTGGACAGCATATGTTCGCATTACAGGCATGGTCGAAAGTGGAGCACTTTGTTAGCATCACACTTTATGGGTGCAATGAGAAGAGCTTCTAGGGGCTTCAGTAGAAGGAAAATTACTCTAAGGGCTGCAAAGTTGAGAGATATGCCTTTCTGTAACGGGGGAGGGGTGCACAATTAGAACTTCTGCTATGCGGATCATGATTTTTATGTTAACCCCTTACCAACATCCTCCATACATGTACGGTTCAAGTCGGTAGCGGGTGTATGGAGCGGGCTCACAGGGTGATAATAATAGTAATAAGATCCTGCAGGTATTAACTGTGTATTACAAGCACAGTGGATGGATTTATAGAAATCTTATGTCCACTGTATTTCTTTTTTCCGCAGCCTAGCCTGACATCTGGCGCACCTTTCCGAGCCGCATCACATAAATTTATGCTTGCAGAGACATAAGTGTTCTTAGCGGGGAGAACACAGCAAAAAATCTGCCTCGCCCAGATTCCTAATAGCGTGATTCTTTACACCCATCATAGTGCCACGAGTGCATCATTGCAGCGCCATTGGGTGAATAGATGATATTCCCCCAAAACAGCACGCTATTTCAGCATTTGACAGTGGTATTTACTAGGTTAACAGTTGTGGGCAGAGATGTTAGAGACAAGGTCCTTGCTATGACAGCCGAGGGGGGGAGTGTTGAAGACTTCTGAGCCTATCATTACAGAGCTCCTTTGAAACGCCTATGGCTGTGCTTCGAAGGAGACTATGATCTTTGCTATAAACAGCAATACTGTGATATTGCTGTATATAGTTCAAGTGATCAGACAATAAATCCCCTAAAGAGACTAATAAATACAGTGAAAAGTTAGAAACCAAATAAATATGAAACAAAAAATAAAATAAAAAGTTCAAATCACTGCTTTTTTCATCCATTAAATATATAGGTAATACCATAATTGGTTTTTTTTTAAATACACATGTGCTATCGACCAGTCAAGAACAGTTTGATCTAGCAAAATAAATAATGAATTAACCCAATCAGTAAAAACTGTAATCAGAGAAAAAAAACAAAAAACACCTAAATTGTATTTTTTGATTGCTGCAATTCCACAAAAAATGCTATGAGATTTTGATCCCTTCTTTTATCTATTCCATAATAGTATCAATAAAAACGTAATCTCACCTTGCAAAAAAACCCTCTCATATAGCTTTATCGAATGAAAACTGAAAATCTACCAGGACTAGGAAAATGGCGACACGTTCAAAAAACATTTTTGTTCAAACTTATAATTTTTTTTTTCACCGCTAAAATAATGAAAATAGGAAGCGTTTGGCATCACTATACACAAACAAACTGACGAGGAGAATAATTTTGCCAGGTTATTTTTTTTAGCACACAATGTATGCTGTAGAAACATTTCCCAAAAAATAATGAAAAAAATGGCTTTTTTATATTTCAACACACATGAAAGTTTTTTGCCATTTTCCAGTACACTATGTGGTAAAATAAATGGAGTCATTCAAAAGTACAGCTCGTCCTGCCAAAAACAAGCCCTCATAAGTCTATGTGGACTGAAATGAAAATGTTATAGCTCTTGGAAGAAGGGGAGGGAGAAACAAAAAAGAAAAAAACAAACAACAAAAATTAGCCATAGCGGAAAAGGGTTAAAAACATTTTTAACTTGTCTTTCTATCAATTTTTTATACTTTTTTAACTGATCCAGTGGTAAGGCCTGATTAAGACATCAGTGATTTTTCTGGTACACGGATCATTATTCTGCAGTATTTTGGATCTGAATATCTGAATTTCATCAGTGTCTGGTCAGTGTTTCAGTTTTTACCATCAGTGATTTTGTCTTATGAAAAATAAATAAATACATTGCAAAGTTTCTCTTAGACCTCCTCCACACATCCGTGTTTCCAGTACCTGTGACGTCAGTTTCCACTGTACCGGAGACATGGACGCATGCAGATCCATTAAAATAAATGGGTCTGCATACATGTCCGTGTTTTCACAAGAACCGTGTGTCGATATGGAGCACACATTTGTCCTTGTGCTCCACACGGCGACATGTACGTTTTTCTCCGGCAGCACAGATGTCACACGGACCACACACTGATATGATCTGTGTGACATCAGTGTTCATAAAAATAAAGAATTTGTTTACTTACCTGTCTCCACCACTGCTGTCTCTGCCTCTGCTGTTGCTTCCGGGTCTCGCTCATTATGCTCATGCATATTAACTGCACTCACCACGGACCCGGAAGTAACAGCAGTGCCGTAGACAGGTAAGTATATAAATTCATGCTGTCCGTGTGGTACCAGATGTCACATGGATAGTACAGGGACAGCATAAAGAACACACACTCATACTCACTTACACCACGGCCCGTGAAACACTTGTGTTTTACGCAGACATGTGAAAGAGGCCTTACCTATTGTAATATTTCGGACAGCACACAGATTATACTTGGTTGACAATATGTGCTGTCAGTCATTTTTCATGAAACCATTGACTTGAATGGGTAATTTTGATCTGTGACTGGGATCAAAAACAGACATATTGTAGTCACAAATCAAAAGCAAAAACATGTGAACAATGCCACAGACTATAACGGGTACCTGTTCTATCCATAAAACAAACAAGGTTAGAACATGTGCATGAAAAACAATGTCTGAATAAGGGCTTAGATGAATAAAAAAAGCTCAGTTTACTTCCTGAGAAAGAAAAAAAAACAGAAGCAAAACAGATGAGGGGAGAGAAAAGCCTAAATAAGGCCAAACTGCCATAGGAGATTCAGTCTATCGCCAAGATGGCTGCTGTTTCTCGAAGAATAGGTATGTCGTCTTTGCTTTTTTTTTACATCCCAGATAAGCACTTTTAACTGTAGAACCTGAAGAAAAAAAAAATATTTTTTTGTGTGTGGGGTCAGATAAAGATAATTATCTTTATCTGACCCCCACAAACAAAAAAATATTATATTTATTATAATACATGTATTAGATTTTATTCTCACTTTCTGTATACGTTTAGGTCAGCCTGGACTTCTTATCAGCAAGATAACAAAACTTTCTCCATTTGGAGGCTATGCTGGAGACAACAATCATACAGAGAAGAAGATCCTGAGGGATGTGTTCCGGAAGGGAGACATGTATTTTAACAGCGGCGATATTTTAATGGTGGACCAGCAAAAATTTGTGTATTTCCATGACCGAGTGGGAGACACTTTCAGGTCAGCCGAGATCTCAATATCACATCATCTTTAAAGCCTACTTGATTGCTTCCATGTTAATTTTGTTTCACTGTACTTCTCAGAATTATTAGTGATTATGTAGAATCAAACAACACTCAACCAGAGCTGCAACCAGTCAGAATGCTCTGATTGCCCATCATAGAAGGCAAAGTGCTGCATGGCTGGATGTTGATGTCAGAGCATGCTGGAAGGTGTCAATGTAAATCATGTGCATAATCATTTTGTGTATTAATGATGGGTATTCTTACTACTGTTAGATCACTCTGCTTGGTTTCATATGCTATAGTATGACTGAGTAATATATCCTTATGCTGTAACGTCATGGAGTATCAGGGTGTATTGTATGATTTCCATGACATCATGGTGTGCATTATGCCTGTTGAGTAGGAAAACCCTAATGCAGCAAGAACTTGAGTGTCTGTCTAACCCATGTTTTGAGGTTATTTTCTCTTCCTTTACATGCCTTTTCCCATCTTAGCCCTTTATAGTATATTTATATGATATGCCTTAAAGTCTGGTAGGTGTGCACCCCTGAGGAGTTGTCGTGGGCGGGGAGGGCGCTGCACTCACAATGCTCGGGTCCGGTGCTGCTGCTGCTCGGTGGCTCGAGCGGTGGGCCGGATCCGGGGACTCGAGCAGTGCTCCTCGCCCGTGAGTGAAAGGGATGGTTTGGTTTGGGGATGTAGTCCGTGACACCACCCACGGTTTGTGGTGATAATGAGACACCACCGCTGCTCTGAACGGGGATCCCGGGAGCGATGACAGGGAGCAGCTGAGATGTTTCTCTCCCCTCCGTGGGTAGGAGGGTTTGGTGGTCCCGGGGCCCGGTGATAGCGACTGGAGGGTGGATGGCAGGAGTTGGGGAGGTGCAGGGTCGCGGGGGCAGCGCAGTGCCAGACGGCACGGTGGTACTCACTCAGCCAGTAACGTACACGGAGTCTCTGGTAAAACAAACGGCTGGATGGACGGGTCCCACAGACGGCTGCGGCGGTCACTCCCGGTAGGTTGGCGGTGACTGTCTCTCCCTGCACCTTTGATGTGTTTTCGGCCCCGATGGCTTTCCACCGGTGACCCGCTCCCCAGCGGTGTATTTGCCAGAGGAGCCCCTTTTGCCCGCAGGCGCTGGCCCTGGGAACTCTAGCTGTGGCGGTAGCTGTATTTCCCTTCACGATTGAGCGGTTGCCTTCAGTCGGGTCTTTGCTGCTGGGAAACCCCGGAGGTTCCCGTCGCTGACGGATTTGACCGGTTTAACGGCAACTCCAAGCCTGGTCGGGGTCCGTAGGCCCTGCCGAATGGTGCTGGCTTCTCTTCGCTCCCCGCTCCGGTACCGGCGGGCCACCGCCCGACCCCGGTCCTTACGGTTGTGCGTCAATCGGCCTCGCCTGCAGACATTCACCACCGTCTGCCAACCTTGCTGTAGGTGCACGGGCCACGTACCCGGACACGGTCAGACTGCTCCTTTACCACTTCACTCCTTCACTCTCCCTGTCTCTCACTGTTCTCCTCTCCTTTTCCCGCCTCCAGGACTGTGTACTCCTCGGTGGGTGGAGCCAACCGCCTGTCTCCGCCCCACCTGGTGTGGACATCAGCCCCTGAAGGGAGGCAACAAGGATTTGTGTGTGACTCTGGTGTTCCTAACCGGGGTGTGGGGTGTGTTGTTGTTGTACCTGTGACGTCCTGGCTTGTCCAGGGCGCCACAGAGTCACCTACATCTACCTTCAGAATGGGCTTTTCTGATCTCTGCCTTACCTAGTGACTTGCTTGGCTGTTTCCATACCTCTTATAGAAGTGAAAAGAGAGATGCGTAATGTGAAACCAACTGTCCATTTAAAGGCTGCCTCGTCAGATAGGATAGGGTTGGGGATCTCAGTTCTACCTCCAGTTGATACGTAGAGGTGTGGAGTGAATGGAGAGCTGGCTGTGCATGAGCTTTGCTCTTTCATCAAGATGTGGAGTAAATGGAGATCTGACTGTGCATGTGCTAGGCTCTCTCATCGAGATGTGGAGTGAATGAAGAGATGGATGTGCATGTGCTGGGCTCTCTCATCGAGATGTGGAATGAATGGAGAGATAGCTGTGCATGCGCTGTGATCACTCATTGAGCTGTGGAGTGAATGGAGATCTGGCTGTGCATGCGCTATTTTCTCTCATTGAGGTGTGTAGTGAATGGAGTGCTGGCTGTGCATGCGCTAGGCTCTCTCATCGAGGTGTGGAGTGAATGGAGAGGAAGAGGAGTGTACAGCTCCTTCCAGAGTGTGCGGGTGCTGTGTGGTGACTATGTTGTGGTGGTTTTGTGTCAGTGTCAGTGGGGCGGTGGGGCCTGGAGCCATGGGGGCTCTGCTTTACAGCATGGTGTTATGAGGCACCAGGTCACCTGCTCTGCTGGTGCATTGCCGCCGCAATGATGGTTGGCGCACGACGCCACACCTTCAAGGCATAGATTAGGGACCTATTCCCTGTTCGCCGTGACGTGGCAGTGGGCTTCACACAGTCTGATCAGAATGTTAAACCAAGAGCCTCATGTTCAGGTATTTAATTTTTGCCTAGCGGCTTTAGATCAAAGTGTGATTTTGTGATGTGCGATTCATGTCTTTTTTTAGAGTTGTTGCATAGTTAATGGAGAGTTGGCTGTATATGCGTTATGCTCTCTCATCGAGCTGGGGAGTGAATGGAGTTCTGGCTGTGCATTCACTATTCTCTCTCATCGAGCTGTGGAGTGAGTGGAGAGATGTCTGTGCATGCGCTGGACTCTCTCATTGAGCTGTGGAGTGAATGGAAAGCTGGCTGTGCATGCGCTGGACTCTCATTGAGGTGTGGAGTGAATGGAGAGCTGGCGGTGCATGCGCTGGACTTTCTCATCAAAGTGTGTAGTGAATGGAGTTCTGGCTGTGCATGTGCTGGGCTCTCTCATCGAGGTGTGGAGTGAACAGAGAGCTAGCTAGGCATGCGCTGGGTTTTAAACCTTCATATTATCTAATTAGTGTATTTGCCCACATTTTTATGGTGACTGATGTTTGTGAAAATTTTTCTGACCTGCACAAGGCACAGACTCCTTTTGGGTGAGGATAACACCTGTCCATGCTCTGCAATGAGTAACAAAAATAGCCAAGAAAGCCTGCTTCCATTCTTAACCTAAAATGAAGAGGCTAGTGAACCCTTCACCAGACAAGTCTAGCGGTAGAGGGATCCCAGTTTTCCACAGAGGTGCAGATTGACGTGCATGCATTTTTTATTATTATTATTATTATTATTATTTATTATTATAGCACCATTTATTCACTGGCGCTTTACAAGTGAAATGGGTATACAGTCTACAGGGGATGGGTGAGGACAGAGTTGGTTGCTCAGTGGTGTACTGGTCTGAGGGTTATTGTAGGTTGTAGGCTTGTCGGAAGAGGTGGGTCTTGAGGTTCCTTTTGAAGCTATCCACGGTAGGCGAGAGTCTGATATGTTGGGATAGAGAGTTCCAGAGTATGGGGGAGGTGTGGTAGAATGGAGATATTGAAATCAGCCATAATGATAGTGGGGATGTCGGTGGAAAGGAAATGTAGGAGCCAGTTGGTGAAATGGTCAAAAACGCAGTGGCTGGCCATGGAGGGCGGTAAATGACAGCCAGTTGGAGGTTGGAGGAGGAGTAGATGTGGACGGAGTGCTCCTCAAAAGAGGGGCGAGTAAACGGAGGGTGGCAGTGGAATTGGGGTAAAGGAGCATTTGTCGGACAGGAGCAAACCAACTCCTCCACTATGGTTTTTACTGGGGTGATATGACTTTTCTTGTGGAGTTAGTAATGTCCCTTTAAGCTTTCTTGTCTCCTCCCGAATCTGAGTGTTGTTACTGCTCATAATTGTCTGAAGATTGCTTAAGGCCTCTGCCACACTCACGTGAATTTCACGCACGTGCCGAGAGACACGTATTTCCCCTGCGTGTTGCGTGCAGGTAAGTACGTGTCTCTGGTACGTGCGTGACACGTGTGTTCTACGTGTGCTATCCGCGATAGCACACGTAGAACCGGTAATTATTATACTCACCTGGTCCTTCCTGATGTCCGCGCTGCTGTCCGTGGTGCTGATCCTCGGTCTCCAGCCCTCCTGTCTCCCCGCTGCTGCTGCTGCCAGGCAGTGAAGTGAATATTCAATGAGAATAATGAGCGGCGGTCGGCAGCAAGAGGCAGCAGCGGCAGAGACAGGAGGGCTGGAGAAGGTGAGTTAATGTTTTTTATTTTTTTCCCTGACATGTGTGTTTACTCCGGCGCGTGTCACACGGGACCGCATCCACACTACACCCGTGTGGTACGGGTGCGGGCCGTGTAACACCCGTGCTGCCGGAGAAAACACTGACATGTCAGCGCTTTGAAAATCGCACACACGTACAAACGCACACGGACACACGTTCCGTGTGGTTTTACGTGTGTGTGCCTGCTACCATAGGGTAGCATTGCTGTACATGTCTCCGTGCCGCCGGTACGTGTAAAAAATGACAAACACGTGCCGGAGGCACGGATATGTGGCGCAGGCCTAAGGCAGCATAGCATGCCATGTAAAAAATGACATCATCTCATGCTGATATCAGTAATATGACAATATTTTAGCCGTTCCCTGCAGTCTCTAGGTCTTAATTTGAACATTTAGGATTTAGAAATGTAAGTGAGCAGCTCACAAATGTAGAATATTTGCAACAATTGTGAAGAAATAGAGATTTTAGCATCTAGTTGTATTGCTGCCTGCTGTGACTAACTTGCTAATAAGTTTCATATCTCTTTTTTCAGGTGGAAAGGAGAAAATGTCGCTACCACAGAGGTCGCTGATATCTTAGGACTTGTGACTTTCATTGAAGAAGTAAATGTGTATGGAGTACCCGTACCAAGTAAGGAGAACTGTGTTTAGCACATACAAGTATTGGGTTTTCAATATAGCAGACATAATACTATTGCATGGGGTCGTAAAATTAAATTTGATTATTCATCACTAACATATAGCATAATTTTCCTCAGTTCTGAAAATTGAGGTTGTCATTGTGATACCGCAGTTTTACATTACAGTGAACTAAAATGACACATCAGTACCAGTGCCAGCAGCAGTACCTAATCACTTGTCTTTTCCACAGTGCTTAAGATAATCATATAATTACCAGGAGATATATTTCCCATGCCAATGAACAGCATAAACACATAGTAAATAGATCACACCTTTGTATATAATGTTGGCCAGTACACCAACTGGAATATAATATGGCTTTCTATGTCTTCTCCTGGGGAGATTTTAATTTGCATATAACTCATGAACAAACTCTGCAAAAAAAAAAAAAAAACACAGCAAAAAAAAGTACGCTGAGTTTTCGAGAAGATTTTGGAGCAGAAAACTGAGCAAAAATTGTCTAATCAATATTTTGTAGAATAACCATGATTTTTAATCACAGCTTTCATGTGTCTTGGCATGCTTTCCACCAGTCTTTCATACTGCTTTTGGGTGACCTTATGCCACTCCTGGTGCAAAAATTTAAGCAGTTCATCTTTGTTTGATGGCTTGTGACTATCCATCTTCCTCTTGATTACATTCCAGAGGTTTTTAATGGGGTTCAGGTCTGGAGATTGGGCTGGTCATGACAGGGTTTTGATGTGGTGATCCTTCATCCACACATTGATTGTCCTAGCTGTGTGGCATGGCGCTCTGTTCTGCTGAAAAAAACAATCCTCAGAGTTGGGGAATATTAGCTGAGCAGAAGGAAGCAACTGTTTTTCCAGGATAACCTTGTATGCGGCTTGATTCATACGTCCTTCGCAAAGATTAACCTGCCCAATTCCAGCCTTGCTGAAGCATCCCCAGATCATCACCGATCCTCCACCAAATTTCACAGTGGGTACAAGATACTGTGGCTTGTATGCCTCTCCAGGCCTCCATTTAACCATTAGATCACCAGGTGTTGGGCAGAGCTGAAAATTAGATAAAGAAAATTCAACAAACATCTTTGCGAAGGACGTATGAATCAAGCCGCATACAAGGCTATCCTGGAAAATCAGTGGCTTCCTTCTGCTCAGGCAATGTTCCCCAACTCTGAGGACTGTTTTTTCCAAGCAAAACAATGCGCCATGCTTTACAGCTAGGTCAATCAATGTGTGGATGAAGGACCACCACATCAAAACACTGTCATGGCCAGCCCAATCTCCAGACCTGAACCCCATTGAAAACCTTTGGTGGAATGTAATCAAGAGGAAGATGGATAGTCACAAGCCATCAAACAAAGAAGACCTGCCAAAATTTTGCACCAGGAGTGGCATAAGGTCACCCAAAAGCAGTGTGAAAGACTGGTGGAAAGCATGCCAAAACGCATGAAAGCTGTGATTAAAAATCATGGTTATTCCACAAAATATTGATTTCTGAATTCTTTCTGAGTTAAAACATTAGTATTGTTGTTTCTAAAACATATATAACATTGTTTGTTTTGCATTATTTGAGGTCTGAAAGCAATGCATTTTTTTTGTTATTTTGACTTTCTCATTTTCAAATAAATACAAAATGTGTTGCGTGGAAATTCGGAGGCGTTGTGAGTATTTTATAGAATAAAAGAACAATTTACATTTTACTCAAAAATATACCTATAAAGAGAAAAATCAGAAGAACTGAAAATTTTGAAGTGTTCTCTTAATTTTTGCCAGAGCAGTATATATACACTGTATTTTTCAGACTATAAGACGCACTTTTTTTCCCCCCAAACATTGGGGAAAGTGGGCGGTGCGTCTTATAGTCTGAATGTAGGGCATGGCTGCGGGGAATAAGGGTGTTGCGGTGGAGCGGGTAATCGGCGACATGAGCAGGCTGTAGCAGCGCCTACCGTGACCACGTGGGCCCGCTCATTTCATATGCATGCATCCTCCCGCCCATCATCTCTCAGTGCTAAAGCCGGCACTGACAGGTGGGCGGCATGATAGGCGGGAGATGCACGCATAATTAACAGCCGGCCCGCGCGATCACCCCTGGCAACTAGAGCCTGGAGTGATCATGTGCGGCTATATTTACTGCCCCTCGCGCATCATCATCAGCGCGGGGGGCAATGAATAAGTACAGTATACTCACCGGTCACTGCTCCCTGCAGCATCGCGATGTCCTCCCGTCTGCCGGCTCGCTGATGTGTGTGGAGAGCGGTGCGCACAGCAATGACGTCATCACTGTGCGCACGGCTCTACACACATCAGCGGGCAAAGCAGACAGGAGGACATTGCAGGGAATGGTGACCGGCTCCACACAGTTCAGCGGCGCTGCTGGCACAGACAGGAAGAGGAGCGATACTGCATAGAGCGACGAAAGGTGAGTATAAATGTTTATTTTTTTTTCTGTGCGACAGGATGCAGGCCATATACGAGGATGGGGGTATATACCATAGCAGGATGGGGCTATATAGCAGGATGGGTTATATAGCAGGATGGGGGTATATAGCATGATGGTGGTATTTATCAGGATAGGGGTATATAGCAGGATGGGGGTATATATCAGGATGGGGGTATATATCAGGATGGGGGTATTTACCAGGATGGGGGTATTTACCAGGATGGGGGTATTTATCAGGATGGGGGTATTTATCAGGATGGGGGTATATAGCAGGATGGGGGTATATAGCAGGATGGGGGTATTTATCAGGATGGGGGTATTTATCAGGATGGGGTATATAGCTGGATGGGGGTATATAGCAGGATGGGAGTATTTATCAGGATGGGGATATATAGCAGCATGGGGGCATTTATCAGGATGGGGGTATTTATCAGGATGAGGGACATATATACAAGGATGGGGATCATATACAAGGCAGGAGGATCATTACCAGGAATGGGGTACCTTAGTAGAGAATTTGATTACATTACCCCCATAACAGTGTCAGCAGCAGATCTTCGCCCCACAACAGTATGTCATGACCACATTTTTTTCCTAAAATTTTATTTTCCTATTTTCCTCCTCTAAAACCAGGGTGCGTCTTATAGTCCGAAAAATACAGTATATATGTTTTTATGTATATATGTATATATATATATATATGTTCGGTTTCAGTAGATTTTTATTTATTACGCAGTCTCCTGATCCCTGATCGTTTGCACATAGTTTAAAAAGGCGAGAACTGGACATTGGAACAGTAGTACAGTGTAATGTTAGGGAGATAAGGAAGGAAAATAAGGTAGAGCGGTATATTACAAAAATTCATACCTTATTGTTTCCTCCAGGATAGTTTAATTATCCTTATACACTAAGCGAGGTATTCCAAGGTCAATAAAAAAGGTTCTTCATTTCTTATAGGAATGGTGCTACTTTTGTCAATGGCTGTGAATGGGCTGTTTTGCACCTCATTCCCATTTAAGAAGGATTGGGCTACGATACAATACACAGCTCAAAGTAAAGAGTAGCACTATTTTTTGGAAAAGGTCATTTCTTTTGTAATTCAGAATAAAACTCAATGTGTGTGATTGTTAGATTAAATTTCTGTGGCCACAAACAAGCCTGATGTCACCATGCCTGATGGGTTGTCAGGGATTTTATAGACAAATATATATATATATATATATATATATATATAATTTATACATATTTTAACAAGGCTGTTTCATACAACATTTTATTAACCATTAAGACCAAGGTTAATAATATAACTTTCATTACAAAATCTTCAATTTTACTCAAATAATCTAATGCAAAAATGAATACACCCACATCAAGCACTACTACATCTAGTATTTTGTGTGATCACCCCCTCTCTCATACTTACCGATCCACGATCACCGGCGCTGCGCAGCACGGCGTTCACACTGTGGCGGCTTTTTCTCTTTTGAAAATGCCGGCCGCTCATTAATCCCTTACGTATTCCCTGCTTCCCCCGCCCACCGGCGCATATGATTCGTTGCAGTCAGACACGCCCCCACACTGAGTGACAGCTGTCTCACTGCAACCAATCACAGCTACCGGTGGGCGTGTCTATATCGAGCAGTAAAATAAATAAATAAATAAATGACAAAAGAACGACGTGCGGTCCCCCCCATTTGGATACAAGGCAGGTTAAAGCCACAGGGCTGAAAGCTGGTATTCTCAGGATGGGGAGCTTCACGTTATGGGGAGCTCCCCAGCCTAACAGTATCAGCCAGCAGCCACCCGGAATTGCCGCATCCATTAGATGCGACAGTCCCGGGACTTTACCGGCTCATCCCGAATTGCCCTGGTGCGGTGGCAAACGGGGTAATAAGGAGTTAATGGCAGCAGACCATAGCTGCCACTAAGTCCTAGGTTAATCATGGCAGGCGTCTCCCCGAGATACCTTCCATGATTAACCTGTAAGTTAAAGTAAATAAACACACATCCAAAAAATCATTTATTTGAAATGAAAGAAAAAAAAAACACCCTCTTTCACCACTTTATTAATCCCTCAAAAACACCTCCAGGTCCGACGTAATCCACGCAAGGTCCCACGACGCTTCCAGCTCTGCTACATCGGAAGCTGACAGGAGCGGCACTAGAACACCACCGCTGCTGTGAGCTCCATGCAGCAACTGAAGTGAGTCGCGCGATCAGCTGTGCTGTCACTGAGGTTACTCGCGGCCACCGCTCTCAGGTGGAGGACTGCAGCTGTGACCGCGAGTAACCTGAGTGAAAGCACAGCTGATCGCGCGGCTCACTGCAGTCACTCAGGGAATTTGCGATCACAGGTGAGTCCTTCACGTGTGACCGGAAATCAAGCCGCGGCACACACACAGAGCCGCGCGATCACAATGAAGTTGGGTGAAGTTCATCCGAGTTCGTTCTGATCGCGCCGCACTGTCCCGCAGCCAGCCATGACAGTGACAGTGCAGGTCGGCTCTGCTGCAAGTCTATGGGGATGCTACAGAGCCGAGTGGGTGCGTACTTTGAAAAATGTGCGTTCTGGATGCTTTTCCCACTCTGTCTATGGCAGAGAAAGCATCAACGTATGAATTCTCTCCAGGAATGGCCGCACTTTGCGTTCTGCATATATACACATATATACATATACATACACTACATATATACATACACTACATATCTATATATATAATTGCCTTATTCTGTCTGTCTGTCTGTCTGTCTGTCTATCTGTCTGTCTGTCTTGCTCCAAAATTGTGTCCTTACAGTGACACAAAGCTGATTGGCCGCTGGGCTCTCCATGGCCCCGCCCCCCCGCACGGATTGGCCGCTCGCCCAGGCTGCGCCCCCACACGGATTGGCCGGCCGCTCGCCCAGGCTCCGCCCCCCCCACAGATTGGCCTCTCGCCCCGGCACCCTGCAGGCATTGACAACTCGGCCACGCAATGCACGCTAGCTCTGGCCCCGCCCCCCCACGCATTCCCCGAACCGACACGGTCACGGAGCCACGACTCCCAGGTGAGTACTGTACCCCCGGGAGCCCACATCAGCGTACGCCGCAAACCCAGCCGACACATACCCTCGCATTGCTGGGGCTGGCCGGCGTATGCTGGTGTGGGCTCCCGTGCGAGCGGGGGACGGGATACGCTGGTAACCATGGTAGCATAGTTACCAGCGCATCAAGGTCCTGCAGCGGCGGAACATACACACACGCACACACATAACAACACACACACACATCAGATCACACTCTCTCTCACACACACATCACACACACATCACATCGCATCCACACACTCACAACATCCTGGGATATCGCTTGCTTCTCGGCGCCGATACTGTGCTGTGAGCTTCCAGGACCTGCCGGAGGATCACATGGCCAGAAGCATGTGGTATCTCCGGATGTTGTGACTGTGAGCGCGTATGTGCAATATCGTCAATGTGTGTGTGCGTGAGTGTATGCGATCGTGTGTGTGCGTGTATGCGATCGGGTGTGTGTGAGTGTATGCGATCGGGTGTGTATGCGATCGGGTGTGTATGCGATCGGGTGTGTGTGAGTGTATGCGATCGGGTGTGTGTGTGTGTGTGAGTGTATGCGATCGGATCTGTGAGTGTCGGCAGAGGAGCACGGCGTGCTGGAGGAGGCTGAGAGGAGAGAGGCTGATCCTGGGGAAGGCTGGGAGGGGGAGGGGGGAGGCTGAGAGAAGAGAGGCTGATGCTGGGGGAGGCTGAGGCTGGGGTAGGCTAGGCTGATCCTGGGGAAGGCTGGGAGGGGGAGGCTGGGAGGGGGGAGGCTGAGAGAAGAGAGGCTGGGGGAGGCTGAGGCTGGGGTAGGCTGGAAGGAGAGAGGCTGATGCTGGGGACAGAAAAGGCTGATGCTGGGAGGAAAGAGACTGATGCTGGGAGGAGAGAGGCTGATGCTGGGAGGAGAGAGGCTGATGCTGCGGGCAGAGAGGCTGATGCTGCGGGCAGAGAGGCTGATGCTGGTGCAGCATGGGGGATGGAGCACGATGGGGGGTGCGCAGCATGGGGGATGGAGCACGATGGGGGGTGCGCAGCATGGGGGATGGAGCACGATGGGGGGTGAGCAGCATGGGGGATGGAGCACGATGGGGGGTGCGCAGCATGGGGGATGGACCACGTTTGGGAGTGCGCAGCATGGGGCATGGAGCACATTTGGGAGTGCGCAGCATGGCGGATGGACCACGTTTGGGAGTGCGCAGCATGGCGGATGGAGCACGTTTGGGAGTGCGCAGCATAGCGGATGGACCACGTTTGGGAGTGCGCAGCATGGCGTATGGAGCACGTTTGGGAGTGCGCAGCATGGCGGATGGAGCACGTTTGGGAGTGCGCAGCATGGCGGATGGAGCACGTTTGGGAGTGCGCAGCATGGCGGATGGAGCACGTTTGGGAGTGCGCAGCATGGCGGATGGACCATGTTTGGAAGTGCGCAGCATGGCGGATGGAGCACGTTTGGAAGTGCGCAGCATGGCGGATGGAGCACGTTTGGGAGTGCGCAGCATGGCGGATGGAACACGTTTGGGAGTGCGCAGCATGGGGGATGCAGCACGATGGGGAGTGCACAGTATGGCGGATGGAGCACGTTTGGGAGTGCGCAGCATGGCGGATGGAGCACGTTTGGGAGTGCGCAGCATGGCGGATGGAGCACGTTTGGGAGTGCGCAGCATGGCGGATGGAGCACGTTTGGGAGTGCGCAGCATGGCGGATGGACCATGTTTGGAAGTGCGCAGCATGGCGGATGGAGCACGTTTGGAAGTGCGCAGCATGGCGGATGGAGCACGTTTGGGAGTGCGCAGCATGGCGGATGGAACACGTTTGGGAGTGCGCAGCATGGGGGATGCAGCACGATGGGGAGTGCACAGTATGGCGGATGGAGCACGTTTGGGAGTGCGCAGCATGGCGGATGGAGCACGATGGGGGGTGCACAGCATGGCGGATGGAGCACGTTTGGGAGTGCGCAGCATGGGAAATGGAGCACGATGGGGAATGCGCAGCATAAGGGATGGAGCACGATGGGGAGTGCGCAGCATGGGGGATGGAGCACGATGGGGGGTGCGCAGCATGGGGGATGGAGCACGATGGGAGGTGCACACCTCCCCCCAACACACACACACGCGCACTGCACAACACACCACACACACACACTGGGAACCACAAACACCGCTCTACACAGACACCCACACACACAGACAACGCCGCACACACACAACACCCAACACACAAACACCGCGGCATACATAAATATACGCACATACCGCACAACACACACATTGCACAAAACATACCTCCCCGCAAAACACACCACACACACACAAACCGCACAACACACACACAACGCTCCACAAACAACGCAACACACGCAACACACATACAACACCGCTCTCACCTCCCGCCACACCCAGACAACACCCAGAACATGTACAGCCCCTACACAAACACTTGGCAATTACACACAACAACATCTAATATATATAACAAAAATTATACATTAACTACACAATAAATTCTAGAATACCCGATGCTTTAGAATCGGGCCACCTTCTAGTATATATATATATATATATCTATATATATAATTGCCTTATTCTGTCTGTCTGTCTGTCTATCTGTCTGTCTGTCTATCTGTCTGTCTGTCTGTTTGTCTTGCTCCAAAATTGTGTCCTTACGGTGACAAACAGCGGATTGGCCGCTAGGCTCGCCATGGCCCCGCCCCCCCCGCACGGATTGGCCACTCGCCTCGCCTAGGCTCCGCCCCCTCACATGGATTGGCCGCTCGCCTCGGCTCCGCCCCCCCGCACGGATTGGCCATGTCCATACGGTGACAAACAGCGGATTGGCCACTGGGCTCGCCATGGCCCCGCCCCCCGCACGGATTGGCCGCTCGCCTCCGCTCCGCCCCCCCGCACGGATTGGCCGCTTGCCCAGGCTCCGCCCCCCACACGGAATGGCCTCTCGCCCCGAGGAGAGCGCATCAAGGTCCTGCAGCGGCGAAACACACACGCACACACATAAGAACAGACACACACACACATCAGATCACACTCACTCTCACACACACCTCACACACACATCAGATCGCATCCACACACTCACAACATACCGTGATATCGCTTGCTTCTCGGCGGCGATCCTGTGCGTGCAGTGACCTTCCAGGACCTGCCGGAGGATCACATGGCCGGAAGCATGTGGTATCTCGGATGTTGTGATTGTGTGAGCGCGAATGTGCGATATCATCAGTGTGTGTGTGCGTTTATGCGATCGTATGTGTGTGAGTGTGTTCTGATGTGTGAGTGTGTGTGTGTGAGTGTATGCGATCGGATCTGTGAGTGTCGGCAGAGGAGCACTGCGTGCAGCACAGCTGCTGGGCCCGCCCACCGGTGGGCACAGGGACAAGTGGGGTGTGTGTGAGTGTATGCGATCAGATGTGTGCATGTATACTGTCTGATGTGTGACTGTGGAGCACGATGGGGGGTGCACAGCATGGGGGATGGAGCACGATGGGGAGTGCGCAGCATGGGGATGGAGCACGATGGGGAGTGCGCAGTATGGGGGATGGAGCACGATGGGGAGTGCGCAGCATGGGGGATGGAGCACGATGGGGAAGTGCGCAGCATAGGGTATGGAGCACGATGGGGGGTGCACAGCATGGGGGATGGAGCACGATGTGGAGTGCGCAGCATGGGGGATGGAGCACGATGGGGGATGCGCAGTATGGAGGATGGAGCATGATGGGGAGTGCGCAGCATGGGGGATGGAGCACGATGGGGAGTGCGCAGCATGGGGGATAGAGCACGATGGGGAGTGCGCAGCATGGGGGATAGAGCACGATGGGGAGTGCGCAGCATGGGGGATGGAGCACGATCGGGAATGCGCAGCATGGGGGATGGAGCACGATGGGGAGTGCGCAGCATGGGGGATGGAGCACAATGGGGAGTGCGCAGCATGGGGGATGGAGCACGATGGGGGGTGCGCAGCATGGGGGATGGAGCACGATGGGGGGTGCGCAGCATGGGGGATGGAGCACGTTTGGGAAGTGCGCAGCATGGGGGATAGAGCACGATGGGGAGTGCGCAGCATGGGGGATGGAGCACGATGGGGAGTGCGCAGCATGGGGGATGGAGCACAATGGGGAGTGCGCAGCATGGAGGATGGAGCATGTTTGGGAGTGCGCAGCATGGGGGATGGAGCACGATGGGGGGTGTGCGCAGCATGGGGGATGGAGCACGATGGGGGGTGCGCAGCATGGGGGATGGAGCACGTTTGGGAGTGCGCAGCATGGGGGATAGAGCACGATGGGGAGTGCGCAGCATGGGGGATGGAGCACGATGGGGAGTGCGCAGCATGGGGGATGGAGCACAATGGGGAGTGCGCAGCATGGAGGATGGAGCATGTTTGGGAGTGCGCAGCATGGGGGATGGAGCACGATGGGGAATGCGCAGCATGGGGGATGGAGCACGATGGGGGGTGCGCAGCATGGGGGATGGAGCACGATGGGGGGTGCGCAGCATGGGGGGATGGGAGCACGATGGGGGGTGCACACCTCCAAAACACACACACACACACACCGCCACACACGCACTGCACAACATACCACACACACACTGGGAACCACAAACACTGCCCTACACAAACACCCACACACACAGACAACGCCGCACACACACAACACCCAACACACAAACACCGCGGCACACACAAATATACGCACAACGCTACAGACACACAGCGCTCCACAAACAACGCAACACACGCAACACACATACAACACGACTCTCACCCCCCGCCACACCCAGACAACACCGAGAACATGTACAGCCCCTACACAAACACTTGGTAACTACACACAACAACATCTATATATATATACTAGAAGGTGGCCCGATTCTAAAGCATCGGGTATTCTAGAATTTATTGTGTAGTTAATGTATAATTTTTGTTATATATATTAGATGTTGTTGTGTGTAGTTGCCAAGTGTTTGTGTAGGGGCTGTACATGTTCTGGGTGTTGTCTGGGTGTGGCGGGAGGTGAGAGCGGTGTTGTATGTGTATTGCGTTGTTTGTGGAGCGTTGTGTGTGTGTTGCGCGGTTTGTGTGTGTGTGGTGTGTTTTGGGGGAGGTATGTTTTGTGCAATGTGTGTGTTGTGCGGTATGTGCGTATATTTATGTATGCCGCGGTGTTTGTGTGTTGGGTGTTGTGTGTGTGCGGCGTTGTCTGTGTGTGTGGGTGTCTGTGTAGGGCGGTGTTTGTGGTTCCCAGTGTGTGTGTGTGGTGTGTTGTGCAGTGCGCGTGTGTGTGTGTGTGTTGGGGGGAGGTGTGCACCTCCCATCGTGCTCCATCCCCCATGCTGCGCACCCCCCATCGTGCTCCATCCCCCATGCTGCGCACTCCCCATCGTGCTCCATCCCCTATGCTGCGCATTCCCCATCGTTCTCCATCTCCCATGCTGTGCACTCCCAAACGTGCTCCATCCGCCATGCTGCGCACCCCCCCATCGTGCTCCATCCGCCATGCTGCGCACTCCCAAACGTGCTCCATCCGCCATACTGCGCACTCCCCATCGTGCTGCATCCCCCATGCTGCGCACTCCTAAACGTGCTCCATCCGCCATGCTGCGCACTCCCAAACGTGCTCCATCCGCCATGCTGCGCACTCCCAAACGTGCTCCATCCGCCATGCTGCGCACTTCCAAACATGGTCCATCCGCCATGCTGCGCACTCCCAAACGTGCTCCATCCGCCATGCTGCGCACTCCCATATGTGCTCCATCCGCCATGCTGCGCACTCCCAAACGTGCTCCATCCGCCATGCTGCGCACTCCCAAACGTGGTCCATCCGCTATGCTGCGCACTCCCAAACGTGCTCCATCCGCCATGCTGCGCACTCCCAAACGTGCTCCATCCGCCATGCTGCGCACTCCCAAACGTGGTCCATCCGCCATGCTGCGCACTCCCAAACGTGCTCCATCCGCCATGCTGCGCACTCCCAAACGTGGTTCATCCGCCATGCTGCGCACTCCCAAATGTGCTCCATCCCCCATGCTGCGCACTCCCAAATGTGGTCCATCCGCCATGCTGCGCACTCCCAAATGTGCTCCATGCCCCATGCTGCGCACTCCCAAACGTGGTCCATCCCCCATGCTGCGCACTCCCCATCGTGCTCCATCCCCCATGCTGCGCACCCCCATCGTGCTCCATCCCCCATGCTGTGCACCCCCGATCGTGCTTTATCCCCCATGCTGCGCACCCCCCATCGTGCTCCATCCCCCATGCTGCGCACCCCCCATCGTGCTCCATCCCCCATGCTGCACCAGCATCAGCCTCTCTGCCCACAGCATCAGCCTCTCTCCTCCCAGCATCAGCCTCTCTCCTCCCAGCATCAGCCTCTCTCCTCCCAGCATCAGCCTCTCTCTTCCCAGCATCAGCCTTTTCTGTCCCCAGCATCAGCCTCTCTCCTTCCAGCCTACCCCAGCCTCAGCCTCCCCCAGCCTCTCTTCTCTCAGCCTCCCCCCTCCCAGCCTCCCCCTCCCAGCCTTCCCCAGGATCAGCCTAGCCTACCCCAGCCTCAGCCTCCCCCAGCATCAGCCTCTCTTCTCTCAGCCTCCCCCCTCCCAGCCTTCCCCAGGATCAGCCTCTCTCCTCCCAGCATCAGCCTTTTCTGTCCCCAGCATCAGCCTCTCTCCTTCCACCCTACCCCAGCCTCAGCCTCCCCCAGCCTCTCTTCTCTCAGCCTCCCCCCTTCCAGCCTCCCCCTCCCAGCCTTCCCCAGGATCAGCCTAGCCTACCGCAGCCTCAGCCTCCCCCAGCATCAGCCTCTCTTCTCCCAGCCTCCCCCTCCCCCTCCCAGCCTTCCCCAGGATCAGCCTCTCTCCTCTCAGCCTCCTCCAGCACGCCGTGCTCCTCTGCCGACACTCACAGATCCGATCGCATACACTCACACACACACACACCCGATCGCATACACTCACACACACCCGATCGCATACACACCCGATCGCATACACTCACACACACCCGATCGCATACACGCACACACACGATCGCATACACGCACACACACGATCGCATACACTCACGCACACACACATTGACGATATTGCACATACGCGCTCACAGTCACAACATCCGGAGATACCACATGCTTCTGGCCATGTGATCCTCCGGCAGGTCCTGGAAGCTCACAGCACAGTATCGGCGCCGAGAAGCAAGCGATATCCCAGGATATTGTGAGTGTGTGGATGCGATCTGATGTGTGTGTGATGTGTGTGTGAGAGAGAGTGTGATCTGATGTGTGTGTGTGTTGTTATGTGTGTGCGTGTGTGTATGTTCCGCCGCTGCAGGACCTTGATGCGCTGGTAACTATGCTACCATGGTTACCAGCGAATCCCGTCCCCCGCTCGCACGGGAGCCCACACCAGCATACGCCGGCCAGCCCCAGCAATGCGAGGGTATATGTCGGCTGGGTTTGCGGCGTACGCTGATGTGGGCTCCTGGGGGTACAGTACTCACCTGGGAGTCGTGGCTCCGTGACCGTGTCGGTTCAGGGAATGCGTGGGGGGGGCGGGGCCAGAGCTAGCGTGCATTGCGTGAGGGGGGCGGGGCGTGGCCGAGTTGCCAATGCCTGCAGGGTGCCGGAGCGAGAGGCCAATCTGTGGGGGGGCGGAGCCTGGGCGAGCGGCCGGCCAATCCGTGTGGGGGCGCAGCCTGGGCGAGCGGCCAATCCGTGCGGGGGGCGGTGCCATGGAGAGCCCAGCGGCCAATCAGCTTTGTGTCACCGTAAGGACACAATTTTGGAGCAAGACAGACAGACAGACAGACAGATAGACAGACAGACAGACAGACAGAATAAGGCAATTATATATATATATATATAGATAACAAAAATCATACATTAACTACACAATACGTAAATTCTAGAATACCCGATGCGTAGAATCGGGCCACCTTCTAGTTTATATATATTTATACATATATATATTTATATATATTTTATACATACACACATATATATATATATATATATATATATATATATATTTTCATATATACCGTATATATATATATATATAGTTGAGGTCAACTATTCTGTTACAACACCTTTCATCATTCTGGAAATTGTTGGTTTTTTTTAACTATTAAAAGAGGTGCCCACTATGTTTTTTATGTTAAAAAAAATCCCAAACATATAGGCTATGTGCCCACGCTGCGGAAAATGCGCGGATTTTGCCGCGGATTTCTCGCGGAAGTGCCTCGGATTTTTCAGAAATCTGCAGCACAGCTACTCCCCAGCCATTTCTATGGCATTTGGGAAATGCTGTGCCCACGCTGCGGATTTTTCCGCAGCGGAAATCATGCGGATTTCCGTGCGGAAAAATCTGCAGCATGTCAATTATTGTTGCGGATTTACCTGCGGGTTTTGCATATTCAATTGAATGTAAAAAAATCGCAAAATCCGCAACGAAATCCGCGTCAAATCCGCAACAAATCCGCACAAAATCAGCACCTATGAAAAGGTGCGGATTCCGGGGGAATGCTGCGGATTTAGCTGCAGAAAAATCTGCAGATACAGAGTCCCGTGGGCACATAGCCATACTCAGCAACCAAACCGCTAGTCTATGATGATAATGTAATGCCACTTTTGCAAACTTTTCAAAGCATAAATCATGGAAATTTATATATTTTCATATATACCGTATATATATATATATATATAGTTGAGGTCAACTATTCTGTTACAACACCTTTCATCATTCTGGAAATTGTTGGTTTTTTTTAACTATTAAAAGAGGTGCCCACTATGTTTTTTATGTTAAAAAAAATCCCAAACATATAGGCTATGTGCCCACGCTGCGGAAAATGCGCGGATTTTGCCGCGGATTTCTCGCGGAAGTGCCTCGGATTTTTCAGAAATCTGCAGCACAGCTACTCCCCAGCCATTTCTATGGCATTTGGGAAATGCTGTGCCCACGCTGCGGATTTTTCCGCAGCGGAAATCATGCGGATTTCCGTGCGGAAAAATCTGCAGCATGTCAATTATTGTTGCGGATTTACCTGCGGGTTTTGCATATTCAATTGAATGTAAAAAAATCGCAAAATCCGCAACGAAATCCGCGTCAAATCCGCAACAAATCCGCACAAAATCAGCACCTATGAAAAGGTGCGGATTCCGGGGGAATGCTGCGGATTTAGCTGCAGAAAAATCTGCAGATACAGAGTCCCGTGGGCACATAGCCATACTCAGCAACCAAACCGCTAGTCTATGATGATAATGTAATGCCACTTTTGCAAACTTTTCAAAGCATAAATCATGGAAATTTACCATTTATGTGTCAATCTTGGATATATATTCAATGTAGAATAAGTTTTAAAGCACCACTTTTTTTATTTTACCACTGACCCTACTTTCATACTCCACTCCAGTGATTCATGGAGCACACCAAAGGTCACTCTTCAATGTAAGTCTATGGGAGCCTTGTTCTGGCTCTCCTAGAGATGCATTGAGAGCTTGTGATGTACTATCTGCCTTCCAGCCAATCAGAAGTTACAGTCACAAGCTGGCGACGCAGGACTAGAGCAGCGTCGATAAATGGGCAAGACGCCGAAGGGTGAGTATATTAGTAGGAGCAGAGACCTTAGATGAAAAGCACCACGCTCGGAATGGAAAAAAGCTACTAGAATGGTGCTTTAAAATTGCAAGTACTGATGAACAAAACTATTTCAGAGTTAAGGGTACTTTACACACTGCGACATCGCTAGCGATCCCGTTAGCGATCCCGTTAGCGATGTGAAATTCTAGATCACAAGTGCGATCTTTTGGGATCGCATATAAGTCATTTTACGCATGTGCGCTCTCAAAAGATCGCACTTGCGATCTAGAATTTTACATCGCTAACGGGATCGCTAGCGATGTCGCAGCGTGTAAAGTACCCTTAACTCTTCAGTATCACATTCTTAGTCTGGAATCACACAATATAAAATATCCATCCCACTCTCATTAAGAAAAGTAAGGGGATTTCTTCTCACTTGTCATCCATATGCTCTCTGTATGCAATCCGGTTTTTATAGTCAGCAGCTATAATCATTTACAGGACCAATTAGAGTTTTCCATCTTACAGAAATGTCATATATCCGTAAAAATCGGATGTCATACTGATGGTGTGTATGGCATCCAAATTTTTTCTCACATTGTGCCAATTTTGGAGTTGAATCTCAGCATGCCGAATACAGCTGAGAAAACTGCAGATCTGTGATGCCTCATTGAATAACATTGGTCCAAATGCAGCACTTTTTATCAGATTGCACTTGTCTGATTATATACTGTGAGCGAGACCTTACACTATAATAATCTAATATATAAAGCTGAATGTGTGTATGTGTGTGTGTATGTCCGGGATTGGCATCCGCACCGTCGCAGCTACAGCCACAAAACTTTGCACACTCACACTTCTGGACCCCGAGAGCGTCATAGGCTATGTTTTCAGGGGAAGTTTTAACACCACTCTTTACAGTTATTCGCCAAAAACCTGCCTCCATTAAAGCGAATGGAGCTGGGAGCCACAGTGTAGCCAGAACTTCAGAAGAATGCGCAGCCACGCCCTTATATGGAATGTTTGCATGTCACAATGCAGCCAGGGAAAGAGACAGACATAGACAGGGAAAGAAACAGACATAGACAGGGTAAGAGACAGACACAAAGAGACAGACACAGACAGGGAAAGAGGCAGACACAGACAGGGTAAGAAACAGACATAGACAAGGTAAGAGACAGACACAAAGAGACAGACACAGACAAAGAGACAGACTGACAGGGAAAGAGACAGACAGGGAAAGAGAGGGAAAGAGAGAGACAGGGTAAAAGACAGACAAAGAGACAGACACGGGGAAAGAGACAGAGGGAAAGAGACAGACAGAGAAAGAGAGGGAAAGAGACAGAGAGGGAAAGTGACAGATAGACAGGGAAAGAGATAGATAGACAGACAGGGAAAGAGATTGAGACAGACAGGGAAAGAGACAGACAGACAAAAAGAGAGACAGAGATATATACAGACGGGGAGACAGACATAATTACATTTATATCTATTTGTTTTGTGTTTTTTGTGTGCAGAATACATTTTTGTTAATACATTCTATTTTGTTAACAGCAGTTATTAACCCGGGCGAAGCCGGGTAGTACAGCTAGTCTAATATATAAAGCTGAATGTGTGTGTGTATGTGTGTGTGTATGTATGTATGTATGTATGTGTGTGTGTATGTCCGGGATTGGCATCCGCACAGTCACAGCTACAGCCACAAAATTTTGCACACTCACACTTCTGGACCCTGAGAGCGTCATAGGCTATGTTTTGAGGGGAAATTTTAACCCCGCGCTTTACAGTTAATCACCAAAAAACCTGATTCCATTAAAGCGAATGGAGCTGGGAGCCACAGTGCAGCCAGAACTTCAGAAGAATGTAAAGCCACGCCCTTATATGGAATGTTGGCGTGTCACAATGCAGCCAGGGAAAGAGACAGACACAGACAGGGAAAGAGGCAGACACAGACAGGGTAAGAAACAGACATGGACAGGGTAAGAGACAGACACAAAGAGACAGACACAGACAAAGAGACAGACTGACAGGGAAAGAGACAGACAGGGAGAGAGACAGGTTAAGAGACAGACACAGACAGGTAAATAGACAAATATAGAGACAGACACAGGGAAACAGACAGACAGGGAAAGAGAGGGAAAGAGACAGGACAAGAGACAGACAAAGACAGGTAAAGAGACAGACAAAGACAGACACAGGGAAAGAGACAGAGGGAAAGAGGAAAAGAGACAGACAGGGAAAGAGATAGACAGGGAAAGTGACAGCGGGGGATAGACAGACAGGGAAAGAGATAGATAGACAGACAGGGAAAGAGATTGAGACAGACGGAGAAAGAGACAGAGACAGTCAGAGACAGAAAGGGAAAGAGACAGGCAGACAAAGAGATAGAGAGAGAGAGACAGAGAGAGATATACAGAGGGGGAGACAGACAGAGAATGGGAGAGAAACAGAGAGACAGTTACTATCCCGGGCGTTAATACATTCTATTTATACATTCTATCCCGGTAATGTTAATACATTCTATTTTGTTAACAACAGTTATTAACCCGGGCGAAGCCGGGTAGTACAGCTAGTAATTTATATTTAGCTGCAGTCTAAGATTTTTGCTTTCTCTACAGATCATGAAGGCAGAATAGGAATGGCCACTCTTAAATTGAGAGAGTATGAGCATTTTGATGGTAGAAAGTTATATGCTCATGTACGAGACTTCCTCCCAAACTATGCAAGGCCACGCTTCATTCGGATTCAGGTAAGATGTACAAGATATTGCTTCATCAATTTCTGGAGCCATTAATATGTTATGACTTCAGCTAGAGGGGGGGGGGACATCTGAGGGGGCCCCTATCAGGTAATTGTGATTACAGGTACGGTGGCGCAGACTAATCGTGGGTACAGGGGAACCTCAGCAGATGACCATGCTGTTACTGAAATCTCTACACAAAGACCAGCACTGACATTACCACCATATAGTGGTAGATACCAGTCCTGCAGAACATACAGTTAGGTCCAGAAATATTTGGACAGTGACACAAGTTTTGTTATTTTAGCTGTTTACAAAAACATGTTCAGAAATACAATTATATATATAATATGGGCTGAAAGTGCACACTCCCAGCTGCAATATGAGAGTTTTCACATCCAAATCGGAGAAAGGGTTTAGGAATCATAGCTCTGTAATGCATAGCCTCCTCTTTTTCAAGGGACCAAAAGTAATTGGACAAGGGACTCTAAGGGCTGCAATTAATTCTGAAGGCGTCTCCCTCGTTAACCTGTAATCAATGAAGTAGTTAAAAGGTCTGGGGTTGATTACAGGTGTGTGGTTTTGCATTTGGAAGCTGTTGCTGTGACCAGACAACATGCGGTCTAAGGAACTCTCAATTGAGGTGAAGCAGAACATCCTGAGGCTGAAAAAAAAGAAAAAATCCATCAGAGAGATAGCAGACATGCTTGGAGTAGCAAAATCAACAGTCGGGTACATTCTGAGAAAAAAGGAATTGACTGGTGAGCTTGGGAACTCAAAAAGGCCTGGGCGTCCACAGATGACAACAGTGGTGGATGATCGCCGCATACTTTCTTTGGTGAAGAAGAACCCGTTCACAACATCAACTGAAGTCCAGAACACTCTCAGTGAAGTAGGTGTATCTGTCTCTAAGTCAACAGTAAAGAGAAGACTCCATGAAAGTAAATGCAAAGGGTTCACATCTAGATGCAAACCATTCATCAATTCCAAAAATAGACAGGCCAGAGTTAAATTTGCTGAAAAACACCTCATGAAGCCAGCTCAGTTCTGGAAAAGTATTCTATGGACAGATGAGACAAAGATCAACCTGTACCAGAATGACGGGAAGAAAAAAGTTTGGAGAAGAAAGGGAATGGCACATGATCCAAGGCACACCATATCCTCTGTAAAACATGGTGGAGGCAACGTGATGGCATGGGCATGCATGGCTTTCAATGGCACTGGGTCACTTGTGTTTATTGATGACATAACAGCAGACAAGAGTAGCCGGATGAATTCTGAAGTGTACCGGGATATACTTTCAGCCCAGATTCAGCCAAATGCCGCAAAGTTGATCGGACGGCGCTTCATAGTACAGATGGATAATGACCCAAAGCATACAGCCAAAGCTACCCAGGAGTTCATGAGTGCAAAAAAGTGGAACATTCTGCAATGGCCAAGTCAATCACCAGATCTTAACCCAATTGAGCATGCATTTCACTTGCTCAAATCCAGACTTAAGACGGAAAGACCCACAAACAAGCAAGACCTGAAGGCTGCGGCTGTAAAGGCCTGGCAAAGCATTAAGAAGGAGGAAACCCAGCGTTTGGTGATGTCCATGGGTTCCAGACTTAAGGCAGTGATTGCCTCCAAAGGATTCGCAACAAAATATTGAAAATAAAAATATTTTGTTTGGGTTTGGTTTATTTGTCCAATTACTTTTGACCTCCTAAAATGTGGAGTGTTTGTAAAGAAATGTGTACAATTCCTACAATTTCTATCAGATATTTTTGTTCAAACCTTCAAATTAAACGTTACAATCTGCACTTGAATTCTGTTGTAGAGGTTTCATTTCAAATCCAATGTGGTGGCATGCAGAGCCCAACTCGCGAAAATTGTGTCACTGTCCAAATATTTCTGGACCTAACTGTACAAGTGGTTACATACAGTTATAGATGGTGACTTACAGCTGATGTTCTTTCTGAGTCGTTCACTTTTCCTGTCTCTTGTATTTGGCCAAGACCGACACAACGTCTTCCAGCCACAACTCGTCTGCAGAGATTAGAACAAAGACACATTTGACTTCTCACATTTTCGTCCTATCTAACCCCAACCTGCACAAGCTCCTCATATTGCCGATACCCCAATGCTGAGCCACTGCTGCCCCATGTGGCCCTATTATTGCACTTGCTGTGTCACAAAAATAGTGCTCCTCTTAGTTCCCCATATAAAAATGTCCACCACTGTCCATTGTCTACTTATAAAGTTAAATGCCTCCTGTCTGACCTCTAGATGGTAAAATGCCCCCTAGAAAATATTAATGCCCTGTGTAAGTGTGACGCCCTGGCAAAACCAGGTAATCACAAATAGGCCCCCGCATAACACCTTCCCTCACTAGGAAACAGAGAGAATTGTAGAAAAGGGTTTCTGTACCGCGCCAAAGATCACAAGTCTGGATGTCAGATTAATGTGGCTTTATTGTATCATAGGTCTACGCGTTTCAGGAGCTCTGCCCCCTTCCTCAGGACCATAGAAATGTTGATGTTGTCTTTTCTATGGTCCTGAGGAAGGGGGCAGAGCTCCTGAAATGCGTAGACCTATGATACAATAAAGCCACATTAATCTGACATCCAGACTTGTGATCTTTGGCGCGGTACAGAAACCCTTTTCTACAATTCTCTCTATTATCAGCCACTGGGTTGCCGCTGCCTTGATCCATTTCTACATGCGAATATAGTAGTTGTGACTTTCACAACTACATTTGGTGAGTATTATTGCTCCCCCCTCCTTTGCCCTTTGCCTATAAGGGTAAGACCCTATTGTGCTCTTTTTCCACAGCTTTCCTTTACAACTCACTAGGAAACACACAGCCAACCTAGAAACCCTAGTCACCCCCCCTTAGGGAAAGATAGACACACCAGTGGGCGTGACCAGGCAGTTGGACACCGCGACCCCAGGGGTCCAGACAGCGTGGGGCGGGAAAACAGTAGTTAGATCAGTTTGAAGTTCAGTTTGTAGAGGAGTGTGGGCTGGAGCTAAGTGTAGCTCCAGCAGGTGAAGTTCAAGTTGAACGGTACCAGGGTAGGAGCCCTGGTGCCTTGGCTAGGAGGCAGACGGTGGTCTCCGTCAGCAGGAGATGGGAAGACGGCTCGGCAAAACCGAGGTGTACCGGGACAGGGTTGTAGCACGCCGGTACCGACACGGGGAACCGACCCGGAAATCGTAGCACAAAGGGGGGTATTCGGACCCTGAAGCCAGAACCGGAAACAAGCGGACTGGTTAATTCACCGATTGAGCTCAGGACTATAGGTTCTGTCCCACCCAAGTCCCTCATAGAAGACAACAGCACACCTATAGGGATAAGAGGTCACCGCCAGGGCCCATAGATCCCACGGGCCAGCGTCTGCGGGCATGGCTCCTAAGGCCACATCCAGCCGGGAGCGGACTCCTGAGTTTCAGACTAGGTAAGTCCACCTTACACAAAACAGTGCAGAGGAAAAGGATAGAGACCACCAGCCGAGTGGCGGATCCGAATGCAACCGGCCGCGGCATCAGCACCTTGGTTTACCAGAGACTTGTGTGGTTTATTAACCGTGAGTAAACAAACACTCCCTGCAATCGCTATACCCTGCACCAGAGCCACTGGGTCCCGGGGCAACCATCCCTACCCACGCAGGGGTTAACATCCAGCTGCCATTACATCTCCCCCGGGTGCGCCATCACAGCAGCGGTGGTGTCCCAACTCACCACACACCATGGATGGCGTCACAAACTTAACAGGGCCTAGCTCGTACATCTACGTCCCCCCCATTTATTCGGCGTGTCCGCGAGACCCCTGGGTCCGAAGACCCTCGAGCCACTACCCCAGCAGGTCTGGACCCAAGCAGCACCGGCTGCTGGCACGGGGGCGGCACACAAGTGCCCTAGAAAAGTGTTCACATTTGCCCATAGAAAGTAATAATGCCCCTGTGCATAGCTGACAATACCCTGAGTCCCCTATAAGAATAATTGTTCTTAAGTGTCCAATTAGTATTTAATAATGTCCCCTGAGTCCCTGAAAATAGATAAATAGATCCCTCATACACAGTATGATGACCCAACACTTCCCCTATATGCAGTATGATGGGCCCTCAGCTCCCCTACACACAGTATCATGGTCCCACATCTCTCCTATACACAGTTTAGTGCATACACAGCTTCCCTATATACAGTATGATGGTCCCATAGCTCCCTTATATACAGTATGATGGTCCCACAGCTCCCCTATACACAGTATGATGGTCCCACAGCTCCCCTATACAGAGTATGATGGTCCCACATCTCCCCTATAAACAGTATGATTGTTCCAAAGCTCCTTTACAAACAGTATGATGAGCCAACAGCTCTCCTATACACAGTCAGTAAGATGGTCTCACATCTCCCCTATACACAGTATAATGGGCCCACAGCTCCCCTATACACAGTATGGTGGCCCAACAGCTTCCCTGTACTTGGAATGATGGGCTAAAGGGGGCTTTACACACTACGACATCGCTAATGCGAACTCGTTGGGGTCACGTAATTGGTGACGCACATCCGGCCGCATTAGCGATGCCGTTGCGTGTGACACCGATGAGCGATTTTGCATTGTTGCAAAAACGTGCAAAATCGCTCATCGGTGACATGGGGGTCCATTCTCAAAAATCGTTACTGCAGCAGTAACGAGGTTGTTCCTCGTTCCTGCGGCAGCACACATCGCTCCGTGTGACACCGCAGGAACGAGGAAGCTCTCCTTACCTGCCTCCCGGCCACTATGCGGAAGGAAGGAGGTGGGCGGGATGTTACGTCCCGCTCAGCTCCGCCCCTCCGCTGCTTTTGGGCGGCCGCTCAGTGACGTCGCTGTGACGCCACACGGACCGCCCCCTTAGAAAGGAGGCGGTTCGCCGGTCACAACGACGTCGCCGAGCAGGTAAGTATGTTTGACGGGTCTGGGCGATGTTGTGCGGCACGGGCAGCGATTTGCCCGTGTCGCGCAACAGATGAGGGCGGGTACCCACACTAGCGATATCGGGACCGATATCGCAGTGTGTAAAGCCCGCTTAAGAGCTCACCAAAAACACAATATAATGGTCCACATACTGTATAAGAGCCCTGACAGTAGCCAACACACAGTTTAATGGTCCCCACAGTAGTCCCTAAAAAATATATTGGCCCTCGCATTAGCTCTCACACTGTATAATGACCCCCAAAGTAGTCTTTACAGTTTGACAACCCCCCTCAGTAGTCTCCATACTGTATAATCGCCCTCGCACTGTATGATGGCCTCCACAGTAACCATCAAAGTGTTTAATGGCCCAACATTTAATGATAGCCCCCAAGGTAGGCCACAAGCAGTATAATGGCCTCTACATTAGCTCACATGCTGAATACCCCCCTTCAGTATAATGACCTGAACATTAGCTTCCACAATGTATAATGGCCCCCACACTGTATAAGCACCTCCCACACTGTATGAGCCACCTCACTATATAAGGGACCCCCTCGCTATATAAGGGTCTTCCTCACTGTATAAGGGCCCCTCAGAATGTATCATGTCTCTGCCACAGAGATGAACTATATTGGTGTGCTGTGCTGTGCATGCTGATATAGTTAACAGTGGTATTAACGCCGGTTGAACCCCTCAGAGCGCTATGTCTCTGTCTCCCCCCTTCCCCCTCTTGGTAGCTAAGCTACTCAACATAAATTATACATGTGTTGAAAAATAGATATGAAAGTTTTCTATTCATACTTAGCAGCATACCTGCCATGACAACGGTAATAACACTATCTATTTTGGGCCATGTTTCCCTCAATCAAAGTTTTTCCTGCTTGGGTGATGCAGTGTCTTTATGCTTGGTGCCATCTTGTCCATCCTCGCCAGCAGTATGAATCAGGAGGAGGATGAGGGCAGTAAGGCAGGCTTACATACAGACATATGTATAGCATAAGATTACATTATGGATGGAACTTTTATTTTGTCACTGTCTGGTATTATTTATGTTGCCTGCGGTATTGTGTGGCTGCATAGTGTATTGTATTTGTAATATAATGATGGCGTTACTGTATAGTATTGTTTTATTAGGCAGCTGTATGGAAGTTTCTTTGACCATCACATGGTTACTATAGTGTATAGCGCTTTAAATTAGGCAGTGTATGATATGGTTATTTGTATGGCTTTCACTGTAAGGTAACTCACAGGGTATTATTCTACATAAGGTTGGGTGGGGTATGTTATATTGAGGTTTATCAAAGCAGTCTAATTTTTAGGTAGTTCAAGCTTATATTTGACATTCTTAAAATGTGCCAGATTTATCAACAAGGTTCATGCTGCGTAGACGGTATAGTGAAGCGAAAAGATGACCAGCTCACCCTCAGAAACCGTCCAAACTCTCGGTGGCATGGAAGCAGAGGCTCCCGCTGCTGTTCAGAGCTGAAATCACAGGTAAAGGAAAAGATTATCCAGTTTCGTGTCTTGTAATTAAAATCCACTTTTAATAAAAAATTCTTTAAAACCAACGATCCACATAAATAAGCAATTGCCCATAGAACATCTCCAGGTGCACAGAAGGTAAGTTTAGACACCCCACCAGATGCGTTTCAAGTGCATGGCTCTAATGGCCGCTTTACACGCTACGATTTATCTGACGATCTCAGTAGCGATGTGACACGCCCAAATCGTTGATACGATTTGCTAAGATCGCACATAGGTCGTTTATTAGCGGTCACACGTACATATCTCACAAACGACGCATCAGTGATCAGCGATATATTGTTTGACCAAGGCAGCCGTGTGGATGTTGTTCGTCGTTGGTAGGGTGTCAGCGTAGCAATATGTCTGCTGCGTTCCAAACGACGACCAATATTTTGAAACTGATTGACGTGTTAGCAATCAACGATTTTCAACCTATTTGCGATCATTCGGAGTGGCACGTAGGTGTCACACGTAACGACGTCGCTAACAATGCCAGATGTGCGTCACGGAATCCGTGACCCCGACGACATATCGTCAGATAAATCGTAGCGTGTAACGCCGCCTTTAGACTTTGGTAGATTTGAATTACAAGACTGGAAGCTGGATCATCTTTTCCTTCACCTGTAGACAGTATAGTGTATATTTATATTAGAGATGAACAAATCAATTTGCAGGATTATTGTGGAGTGGCCACATCAGCATTCCATGGCTGCCAAACCTCCACGTCCTACCTGCAGAATCAGTGCCCCTTCTGATTTGTAGCCCTGACACAACATCATTGTTTCGCCATGATGTACTCATAATGTTGCACCAGGCCTACAAATCAGAAGAGGTACAAGGAAAGGTAGGAGGATATTTTCAGGGCCCGCTTCCAGCAGCCATGGATAACCAACATGGTTGCTTGTTTAGGGTCCTGAGAATCAATTTGCTTATCTCTCTACTTTATACCATCTATGTGTTGACCTATATAAGGCCAGAAATTTCCAATATTTTTGGACATTTTTTGATCCACAGTGTTGATCTAGGCCTCTTTCCACTAGAATACGACCATTTTCCAGTGAAGCAACCTTTTCTTATTAGATAAGGCACCAGGAGTGTCTAAACACATAATAAATGGACCGGTCATGTGCTTATCTTTTTAGAAAGAACTAGAGATCACAGGAACCTTCAAACAACGCAAAGTGGAGCTTGTAAAACAAGGGTTCAATCCATCTAATATTCCAGATCCACTCTACTTTCTGGATGAGAGAGAAAAGAAATACGTCCCCATGACTCAGACTATTTATGATGAGATCAAGAATAAAAGAATCAAACTGTGAGACTGAACAACTGGAAAGCTTTGGTCCCTCTGAATTCATCATACTCCGGCTGTTAACACTGTGACTAGATAATTCTATATAAAAAGAGATTGTTCATGTAAGTATATGTTTGTACTTTCTTAATAGGGTTACTTAGTAACAACATCAATTCCATCAGGATGATATTAGGCGCCCCACCGGGGCCAATTTGTAAGCTGTGACCCTCTGAACTGGTTACAAAAATAAACAACATGAGCGGCTTGTGTTGTAATACAGCTGCAATACTCAGCACTGCTCATTTAGAGCAATCCATGTAAGACATTACAAGATATGATGCGGCCTTCAAAAGAGAAACAGACACAATGTGACATGATGGATTTAAAGTACGGTACTAAGTGGGCTTTCTTAGGTAGAACACAACTGATATCTGTGGTTCTGTTCTATGCAGGCTGGGCATTTGCCATAATTGTAGTATAGTGGGCACTTTAATCCACATCTAGAAGCTGTGATGATCTGCTCTGAAATTTATTGAAAACTCAATCAGTTATCAAGATCCCCCCAAAAAAGTGACAATTCTAGTATTCCGATTAATATTGTAGACTCCTGCCTATCAATATGGTGATGCTCAAGGTTATGTAGACTCTAAGGATATGTGCCCACGATCAGGACTCACTACGTCCTGGACACGGCGGGTCCTGACCTGTGGGGGCCGCGAGTCTCCTCCGCAGGAGAACACAGGAGACCGCAGCTGCTCGTACCCACGATCAGGGTTCAGTGCGCTGCGGTCTCTCGCTTGTATTCTCCCTACGGAGGACGCATATGAATCCGCAGCAAACAATTGACATACTGCGGTCTGGAAAGACGCACCACAGGTCTGTGTTTGCTGTGAAAAAAACAAGTACAGTGGGCACAGGATTTCTAGAAATCTCATCCACTATGCTTGTACTGTACAATGTAGCGTTTTGGATGCAGCTGAAGCATGCTGCGTCCAAAAGGCTGCAAACACTGATCATGGGCAATATGGTGGGAATATGGTGATGCTCAAGCTTATGTAGACTTTTACTGCCTATCAATATGGTGATGCTCAAGGTTATGTAGACTCCTACTGCCTATCAATATGGTGATGCTCAAGCTTATGTAGACCCATACTACCCATCAATATGGTGATGCTCAAGGTGATAGAATATCATTAGCCCATCCAAGTTTAGGTACAGACATACAAGCACAAGGCATTGATATGGAGTTCTACGTAGTTAACAGTATCACAAAATTCCAGCCAGTCACAGATCCAGCACTTGCTAGAACTCACACAAGGTAATGTCCACATTCTTTAGAAGGACCATTGATGGCCCAAAATTCTTGAGCTTATCTCCAGTGTAATACCCACCATAGCACCTAAATAAGGCTGCAGATACCTTATACCTTCTTAACCAAGGCATAGGTTCACAAACAATATGACTGAAACCCAACAGATCTCATTATCGCCACTGGTTTAGGCTATGTGCGCACGTTGCGTAGTGGCCCTGCAGAAATTTCTGCAGCGATTTAAACAGCACACATGCACTTCAAATCGCTGCAGAAACAAAAGCCGATTTCATGCGCTCTGCATGTAGCCCCTCCCAGCCCCTGCCATAGACAGAGCAGGGACTTCATGCAGAGCGCACAAAAGAAGTGACATGTCACTTCTTAGAACGCGCGCTTCTGGCAGCAGCTGAAGTGCTGCGCTCTAATACGCCACGTGCGCACGTCTCCTGCACAATCTCCATAGATTGTGCTGGGGACGCAGGACGTATGCAGTTATGCTGCGGTGCAGATCGCAGTGTAACTGCATGTAATTACGCAACGTGCGCACAGAGCCTTACTCCAAGAGTCACTTTACTGCCATGTCATGGATTCTCACTGCCATTTACTTCCTATCACAGAGGAGAACAATGGTATTAAGAAATACAGATGTTAAACAAGAGTAAAGTAGATTATTATTGAAAGAAAACCTGTCACTTGCTATAATTATGTACCTTTTTTTACCTGGTGTAAATGCCACTGTTTTCCTGAATTGTTTATTTTTTTTGTTTCTGCACCTCTCTTTTCCTGATACCTTTATTTCAATCTAGTCGTTTAACCAACTGGTCATGGTCCTCAAGAAAATCTCCATAAGAAAAGTAAATGCCAATGCCCACTTGGCTAAAAAGATTAGATTAATATAGAATAAAAGGTGTCTGTTACAGTTGTGCTGAAAAGTTTACATACTCCAGCAAATATTTATGAATGAAAACACAAAATCTTTTTTTACACTCAGGGTTATTGGTTGGGTGAAGCCATTTATTGTCAAACTACTGTGTTTTCTCTTTTTAAATTATAATGGCAACAAAAATATCCAAATGATCCTGATCAAAAGTTTACATGCCCTGGTGATTTTGGCCTGATAATGCATAGAAGTTGGCACAAATGGATTGAATGACTAATAAAGGTAACATCTTCACCTGTGACCTATTTACTTGTAATCAGTGTGTGCGCATAAAAGCTGAGTGACTTTCTGAGATCCAGGCAGACTCTTGCATCTTTCATCCAGCCACTGATGTTTCTGGATTGTGAGTCATGAGGAAAGAAAAAGAATTGTCAACGGATCTACAGTAAAAGATAGTCGAACTGCATACAACAGGAAAGGGATACAAAAAAATACCGAAGGAATTGATAATGCCAGTCAGCAGTGTTCAAACTGTGATTAACAAATAGAAAATTAGGGGCTCTGTAAAAATGAAACCACGATCAGGTACAACAAAAATGTCGGCCACAACTGCCAGGAAAATTGTTTGGGATGCAAAGATAAACCCAAAAGTAGCATCAGTTGACATAAAGGACTCACTGAAAACTAGCGGTGTGGCTGTTTCAAGAGGCACAATAAGGAGGGAGTTGAAAAAAATGGGCTGCATGGTCAAGTCGCCAAAAGAAAGCCATTACTGCGGAATTACTTTTTGGCAACAGCCATAAACATTACATTTGGAGAGGTGTCAACGAAGCCTATGATGAAAGGAACACCATTCCTACTGTAAAGCATGGCGGTGGATCACTGAGGATGTGGGGATGTGTGACCTACAAAGGCACAGGAAACTTGGTCAAAGTTGAAGGAAAGATGAATGCAGCATCTTATCAGCAAATACTGGAAGCAAATTTGCACTCATCAGCCTGGAAGCTGCACATGGGACGTGCTTGGACGTTCCATCATGACAACGATCCAAAACACAATCCCAACTCGACCTATCATTGGCTGCAGCAGAACAAAGTGAAGGTTCTGGAATTGCCATCTAAGTCTCCTGACCTCAGTATGATTGAGCCACTCTGGGGAGAACTCAAGGCGCATTTCATGCAAGAAAGCTTTGGAATTTACAGGAACTGGAAGCTTTTTGCAAAGAAAAATGTGCAGCTTTACCATCTGAGAAAATAAAGAGCATCGTCCACAACTACCACAAAAGACTTAAAGCTGTCATTGATGTTAGAGGAGGAATACACGGTATTAAAAACTGGGGTATGTGAACTTTTGATCAGGGTCATTTGGATGTTTTTGGTTGTCATTATGATTTAAAAAGAAAAAACACAGTAGTTGACAATTATGGCTTCACCCAACCACTAACCATGAGTGGGAAAAAAGATTTTGTGTTATCATTCATAGTCTCTGAAAAAAGGCCAAGAAAGCAAAATATCTGCTGGGGTATGTAAACGTTTGAGCACAACTGTATCTCATGTCTATGGCTTAATTACCACCTATGTCACCATGTCTCTGTTTCCTAACCAGACACAGCTCAGATTTAGATATTTACCACTGGGGTTCCATCAATATGTTCAAGTGATACTAGCTGTAAAACCAAAAATTATATTCCTGCTGGGGTTTTTTATGTAATTCAGTAAAAACAAAATCTTCTTTAAAGATAAAATGGAAGATGGGGCTAAAAAAGAGAGATCAAGCTTACTTTCTGAGTAAGAGTCAAAGGCCAGCACACAGATTTCCACTGCAAACTAGCATGGCTGAGCCAGGGTCACACTACCTTAGAGTCTCTCATCCAAAAGAATTGGGTCAATTATGCAAATTACATTCTGATCAAACTCTGATCAGAGATGATCCGAGTGTTGGCTTAGTGTGATCTGAACCTCTTGGATGAGAGAATCAGAGCACACTATGAAAAGATGGAGAACAAATTTTCTCCATTCTGTCTGAGGAAATAATGCTGTACTCAGATGTCATCAGAGTGCAGTCCGATGATTTCCATTCACCAATAGACTTGAATGAGCGAGTTTCATCTGATTTATGCATCATATCGCACCATGTTGTGTTTTTTTGTCATGCCGAATCGGTATGAGAAAAAATTGTTGCTTAGCACTTTCTCATTGAATAACATTAGATCGAGTGCCGTCCAATAAAAAATTGCATCGCTCTTGTCTGACTCGGCGGTGGTGTGACGCTGGCCTTACTTTACTTCTTGAATTTTTTCAAACCAAATGTTTACTGTTGACTATTAAAGTAATTCTCTATAGAAGTGTATAATTTGCTTTTGTAATATTTATCTATAACAATATTGATAATAAATTATAATATTGATAATAAATATGTAAACATCAAAAGAATTATTGCGCTTGTTTATTTATTCCATAGAGGAAAAATGGTTGAATGTATACTTGCCATAATAAAGCTTTCAATCTAATACTCTCATCTCAAGCAGGTGCAACTGACCATATACATTGCGGACATATATGTGGATTATGTGACCCATAGAATTATAGCAGCTGCTCACAATCCCAGTCTGCTCTTCCTTCGGTGCTCGTTCCAAATGGTCCCTTACTTGTGGCCTATTGATTCACATAACACTGCCGATCCTGTAGATTGAGAAAGACTATCCTTATATTCTATACTCTTCATTGACATAATAAAAATGGCCCTTAATTTACAGTCAATGTTTTTTGAAGACAAGCCTCTTACGTAAATGGGGAAAATCTGCAAAATGTCATATTTATAAAATAGGCTCCTAGAGAACATTGGACTTGTGTCTGTGCCATCATGTCTACAATCAGTGGCGTTTCTTAGTGCTTTAGGGTCTTAATTCAAAATCTATAACAGAACCTCCTCTACTGAGTGTTATTTCAGGTACTAGTGGTCTGCAATTGACAAAGGGGCTTTTAAGATCCTCAGGCACCATAGCATCTGTTGCAAACAACTGAAAGATTAATCAAAGTTAACCTTGGGTATAATAAATCCATACATGAATGTTGGACTCGCAAAACATGAATATTGGTCAACAAATTTAACTATTGGCATATTTATTATAAAAAAAATCAATGATAAAAGCAACCTGTAAGGTAAAAAAATGCTAATAACTCATGGAGTTAATCTGCAGGTTATTGAAGCTGCTCAGTGCTGGCCCCGATGCTTGGACGAAGTTAACGTTATTCCTCCCAGCAGCTTTGGGCTTTCAGTCATAGGGGAAACGCCCACTGAACATAGTGAGCGGCAGCTGTAACTGCACCCCTGAACTGATTGACGGCCGATAGCAGTGACAAATGCCACGCCAGCGACACCCGTCTGACTGAAAGCCAGAGGCTGGTGATGGGAATGGAGTATAATTACTCCTGGCAGTGGGGCTCTCGGTGCTGGCGCTGCGCAAAGGTAGAGATGAAAGCTGTTAGAATGCTTTTAACCTGCAAATTAACCCCATATCTGCAGGTTAATAACATTTTTTTTACCTGACAGGTTCCCTTTAAGATGTTTCAGGTATCTGTAAAAAATATCCACGTGCTCAGATCACAAAACCCAGCCCAAATGTGGGGTCTCTTCATCTGAAACAGTTAGCTCAGGTCAAAAGATCCAGTAGTCGGGCTGAATATTGTAATCCCAGCACAGTCTGTGTTGCATGGATGTGTGAATCTGGCCTTAGGGCTCGCTCAGACGAGGCATATAACATGGAGGAGGGCTATCCAAAGTTTTATCGGATAGTCCTCAGACCAATCTTATACTATGGAGCAGTGCTAAGCAGCATGCTGTGATTGACAGCATATATCAGATGGCGTGCACCCATTCAAGCCTATGGGTGTGTGGAAATCATCGAACTGCTCTCAGATCATATCTTAGAATGGAGAACTTTTGTCCTCCTTCTCCTGACAGCGTGCTTTGATTCTCTTATCGGATCACATTTAGCTGTCACTTGGATCAAACACTGTCAGAGGTTGATGGGGCAGTCATTAGCATAATCGGCCCGATTCTCTTGCAGGAGTCAATTTACGGCCGTGTGAGTGCAGCCTTAGAATAATTTTCATAGCATTTTTTTAAAAAAATATTTCCTATACCTCAAAATGCTGCCTAACCTATAAAAAAAGTTTAATTGTGAAAAAAAATAAACATCTGATGCATCCACATGAAATATTAATAACAAAAATACGAAAAGTAAAGACAAAATATTACAGCCTTAGATCTGCTTCGATATGACAATAAAAAAAGAAATCCCTTAAATGTGATTCCAATATACAATCCAATGTATCCATTGTAACAATGAAGCGTCTCTGCTCCATGTCGTCCTTTCTGGAGCAGTGAACACATTCAGTATAAAACGTGGATGGACATTAATAAGCCCCTTCCACTGACCAGGATACATCTTCCTACCAACATACCGTAGCTATGACAGAGACTGGAGCGCTGTCCTTACGGTGCACTTTTTCTAACAAAGCATTACTGATACCCCAGTGAAGGTTTCAGATCCCACAGGAGTTAATTTATTCCAGGTTTCTTCGCTGTACACTAGAGATTCAGTTCACTGGAACAAACATACAGTACATGTGTAAAAGCACAATTATGCTCACCAAATTAAAGGCAGGTCTAAATTTAGTAATCTGAGGGCATCATTTGGGAAAATCGCTGCTTGGGAAGGTAGAGATGAAAGCTGTTATTTTTAGAACAGACAAAGACAAAAGAAGAAAAGCTGCTGCAACCACAATGAAAATTATGTACTGTATTCTCAGTAGTTTGCAGAGCTATATTTTGTTTGTGTACAAGCGCCTGTTTACAAAATATTTGTATCTTCTTACTTTTCATGACATTCTGAAAATATACGTTTGCTTATACAGGTCTAGAACCATGAGCAGTGGCATAACTAGAATCCGATAAACCCCGGTGCAAAATTTTAACCTAGGCCCCCACCGGTATGTTGGTCAGATGTGTGGACCCTTGTAGCTTTCTAAATCCTATAAACACATACATGTTGCTCCCACCATAATGAATAATGTCCCCCATCCTGTACAAATGTCACCCATGCTGGGCCTATTCCAGTGATAATGTCCCCCATCCTGGCTCCTTCCACTAATCTATGGCCTCCATCCTGGGCCCCTTTCTGGTATAATGTCCTCCATCTTGAGCCTCTTCCAGTAATAATGTTCTCGATGATGGCATAATGTCTCCCATCCTGGGCCACTTCCTAATATAATGTCCTCCATCCTGGGCCACTTCCTAGTATACAGTCAGGGCCAGAAATATTTGGACAGTGACACAAGTTTTGTTATTTTAGCTGTTTACAAAAACATGTTCAGAAATACAATTATATTTATAATATGGGCTGAAAGTGCACACTCCCAGCTGCAATATGAGAGTTTTCACATCCAAATCGGAGAAAGGGTTTAGGAATCATAGCTCTGTAATGCATAGCCTCCTCTTTTTCAAGGGACCAAAAGTAATTGGACAAGGGACTCTAAGGGCTGCAATTAACTCTGAAGGCGTCTCCCTCGTTAACCTGTAATCAATGAAGTAGTTAAAAGGTCTGGGGTTGATTACATGTGTGTGGTTTTGCATTTGGAAGCTGTTGCTGTGACCAGACAACATGCGGTCTAAGGAACTCTCAATTGAGGTGAAGCAGAACATCCTGAGGCTAAAAAAAAATAAAAAATCCATCAGAGAGATAGCAGACATGCTTGGAGTAGCAAAATCAACAGTCGGGTACATTCTGAGAAAAAAGGAATTGACTGGTGAGCTTGGGAACTCAAAAAGGCCTGGGCGTCCACGGATGACAACAGTGGTGGATGATCACCGCATACTTTCTTTGGTGAAGAATAACCCGTTCACAACATCAACTGAAGTCCAGAACACTCTCAGTGAAATAGGTGTATCTGTCTCTAAGTCAACAGTAAAGAGAAGACTCCATGAAAGTAAATACAAAGGGTTCACATCTAGATGCAAACCATTCATCAATTCCAAAAATAGACAGGCCAGAGTTAAATTTGCTGAAAAACACCTCATGAAGCCAGCTCAGTTCTGGGAAAGTATTCTATGGACAGATGAGACAAAGATCAACCTGTACCAGAATGATGGGAAGAAAAAAGTTTGGAGAAGAAAGGGAACGGCACATGATCCAAGGCACACCACATCCTCTGTAAAACATGGTGGAGGCAACGTGATGGTATGGGCATGCATGGCTTTCAATGGCACTGGGTCACTTGTGTTTATTGATGACATAACAGCAGACAAGAGTAGCCGGATGAATTCTGAAGTGTACAGGGATATACTTTCAGCCCAGATTCAGCCAAATGCCGCAAAGTTGATCGGACGGCGCTTCATAGTACAGATGGACAATGACCCCAAGCATACAGCCAAAGCTACCCAGGAGTTCATGAGTGCAAAAAAGTGGAACATTCTGCAATGGCCAAGTCAATCACCAGATCTTAACCCAATTGAGCATGCATTTCACTTGCTCAAATCCAGACTTAAGACGGAAAGACCCACAAACAAGCAAGACCTGAAGGCTGCGGCTGTAAAGGCCTGGCAAAGCATTAAGAAGGAGGAAACCCAGCGTTTGGTGATGTCCATGGGTTCCAGACTTAAGGCAGTGATTGCCTCCAAAGGATTCGTAACAAAATATTGAAAATAAAAATATTTTGTTTGGGTTTGGTTTATTTGTCCAATTACTTTTGACCTCCTAAAATTTGGAGTGTTTGTAAAGAAATGTGTACAATTCCTACAATTTCTATCAGATATTTTTGTTCAAACCTTCAAATTAAACGTTACAATCTGCACTTGAATTCTGTTGTAGAGGTTTCATTTCAAATCCAATGTGGTGGCATGCAGAGCCCAACTCGCGAAAATTGTGTCACTGTCCAAATATTTCTGGACCTAACTGTAATATCATCCATCCTGGGCCACTTCCTAGTATAGTGTCCTCCATCCTTGGTACTTTCCTGGTATAATGTCCTTCATCATGAGTCCTTTCCAGGTATAAAAACCCCACCTTGAATATACATCTAGCAAGGGTGTCATTCCTAAGTTTCGGGACTCGACCCAGTGACCATCTGCTGCTTGGTCGATTTCCTTCCCTTCTCACCCACAGAATGGTCGGTGTCTATCCAAATTCTGAAGATTCTTTTATCTTTGATTTCCTTCTTTGATTTGCGGTTAGCCAGGTGTTCTCACTTGCTTAGTTTGTCTCTGTCCTATCACATGCTAGGTGGGGCTATTAATACTTTCACTCTCCTTTGCTGGCTACATTCCAAGATAGATGGAATGTTTTTAATCCCAGCTCTTCAGTTAAGGATATTCTTGCTGAGTTATCGTTATTGCTTTTCCCGTGGGGAAACGTAGGGGACTTTATACCTGGGGCACGTGGGGGACATTATACCTGAGGCATGTGAAGGACCTTACATTGGGGCACGTGAGGGACATTATACCTGGGGCATGTGGGAGACATTAAACCTTGGGCATGTGGGGGACATTATACCTTGGGCATGTGGGGGACATTATACCTTGGGCATGTGGGGGACATTATACCTTGGGCATGTGGGGGACATTATACCTTGGGCATGTGGGGGACATTATACCTGGGGCATGTGGTGGACATTATACCTGGGGCATGTGGGGGACATTATACTGGGGCATATGGGTTACATTATACCTGGGGCCTGTGGGGAACATTATACTGGGGCATATGGGTTATATTACATCTACCTGGGGCCTGTGAGGAACATTATACCTGGAGTCTGTGGGGAACATTATACGGGGGGACATTATACTGTAGCATAAGGAGGACATCATACTGGGGTGTATGTGGGACATTATATTGGGGGCTGTGGTAACTATACTGTGTAGTGGGCTGTAGGGGATATACTGAAGTCTGTGGTGACCATACTGTATTAGGGACTGTTGAGGGCTTTATATTATGGGCTGTGCTGACTATACTGTTTAGGATGTTATACTGTATAGGGCGCTAGGGTGACATTATATTTTATATTAAGAGCTGTGGTGTAAAGGAGGAGAGTGTAAGGGAGGTGTACAGTTTGGAGAGGACAGCATAATGGGTAGTATGAAGGCATAGTGTGAAGAGGGGGCACAAAATGGATATGGAGAGGAGGCAGCACAAAAATGGGGGCACAGAATGGAGAAAGGTTAGTTTGGCAGGGAAGCAATTTGGAGATACAAATTGTAAGGGAAAACCGTGGAAAGGGAATAGCCTTGGTATAGGCTGTGGTTCATAAGGGCAGATGGTGTGGTAGTTATAGCTGATAATAGTGGACAGAGTGGTGGTTATAGCTCATAAAGGTGGACAGTGTGTAAGCCATATACAATAGGAGGCTTATTTAGGTCATATTATGGACAGATGTTTTTATGCAGAGGGCATTTTAATGACACTTATTTTGAAGGGCATCGTGGGGGATGTGCTGCAGAAGACTGGAGAAGAGGGAAGTGTGCAGAGATGAGCTGTGGATTTAAAAAGTCATCATGGCATCTAGACAAGATGGAGACAAAAAGAAAGATAACGACTCCAATCAGAGGTGTCACCTTTAAGGTACCTAGTTGTAAATGTTTACTTGTTGCTTCTGACTACATCTCATCAGTTCTGTGGCGCCTGTATGGTCTGCAGTCTGATGATGACTGATACAGCAACTCCTAGTATCTTTTTACCATTGTTAAGGACATAGTATTCATGTACTGATGGTGGTCCTAGTGACCTATTTATTTACTGATGATAGTTATGGTGCCTTATTTATGTACCTTTGATGGTTCTGGTTTTCTAGTTATGTACTGATGATGATTATGGTTTTGTATTTATGTACTGCTAATGGTGCTAGTGATGATTAAAGCACCAAAACTAGTTATTGCATGAATACATCACCAGAGCCATCAGTAGTACATAAATACAGCTTCAGAACAACTATCACTACATGAATACGCCACCAGAACCACAATCAGTACAGAAATATGACACCAGATGTACCATCAGTACATGAATACATCAACAGAACCACTATCCATACAAGAACATAGCACAAGAACCACCATCAGTTTTCTTGCAAACTATATTTGATGCATGACAGATGCAAAAACCATCAACTTACAATATCCCTTTATCTATGATGGGGTCTGGTTAGTTTTCATTTAGGTGTCTGCCAAATGCTGGACACCTTAAAGGGAAGGTGTCGTTAAAAAAAAATTCAATAACTGAAAAAATGTAAAGTATTAATGTTTTAATGTTTTGTTTAAATATTAGAATTTGTTTTTAATTGAGCAAAATATAAAAAAAAATTGTAAAAGTTTGATATTTTCCACTCTTAATCACTAGAGGGAGCAGTTGCTGTAATCCTACTGTAGAACTAGCTCACATTACACCTGCAGTAAAAGTGGGCATAATCTGCTCTCTTGTGTTTGATGTCATCCCCCCCTCCCATTCTGCGTGTTTCCAAAAGGATAAGAGAGAATAAAGTTAGGATCACAGTGCAAAGCCATTTTGCTGGTGACCGCAAAGTGATCCTAATGTGTCACTAAGGACAGCTGCATAGTGCTCCACTGCATCACAATGCACCACTATATCCAGTGCCCCCATATACTGTGCTGCATAGAGCTCCACTGTATCTCAATGCCCCACTGTATCCAGTGCCCCCATATACTGTGCTGCTAGCTGGGATCGGAGGTCCAGGTGACATGCAGCGAGGAGGGGTGATCTGCATCCTGAGAGGCACTGCACTACAGATGTCACGTCGTGATCACTGCTTCCAGACGCATGCACTCTCCTCAGACCTGTGTCCACGGCAGCCTGTCATGTCAGCGATCACAGTACATAGCAGCGAGGAGCGGAGGCCCGAGGTGAGCACACACGTGGGAAGGGGGTGAGCAGCGGAGGGGGGTAGTGGCGAGTGGCGTGGGAGAGGGTGGTGAGCGACAGAATAGAGGGTGAGTGGCGGGGTGGGGAGCAGCCAGGATCAGTTACAGTACAATTGCAGTCACCGCTGCCCGACAGCAGTACTCACCCCAGCCAGAGGGAGTGACGGGGAAAGTGGAACACACAGCATACGCTGTGAACGCCACAAAGATGGTGGAGATCTCCTCCCTCTGCTGTGATCTGGACAGCCCAGGAGGCATGAATATTGGTATTTGTCCTTTGTATTGTGTAAATGGTCCACAAACAAGTACACCATTATTTTTTATTTTAGCTGGTATTTTATTGGTGAAAAAAGTATCAATTCTAGGGTCCCTTTAGTGCCCCTCTGTTTCCTCCCAACATCCATCACACAAATCTCGGGTGGCCGCTGTGACCATGAGTGTGCACAGTGATCTGCCTGCGTGCCATTACCCTGGCATCACACTGCACACCCGGAGTATGACTGGCCACTATTTGTCAGCTCAGCGCGATACACTGCAGCGCAGCACATCTGCTGTGAGAAGACGTTTTCGGTCTGTGCTGTGATCTTCTCCTTGTGTGCCACTACGTGCACGCTAGTGCAATATCACACAGGGAAAATACCACAACGCACACCGGAACTCAGCTCCTCTCACAGCCGAAGTCCTGTGCTGCTGTGTATTGCGCTTAGCCGGGATATAGTGGCACGTAGGCAGAAGTTCACTGTTTGAGCCACTACCTTCTGACTTAAGGGCCATTTACACGATGCGACATCACTAACGTTATATCGTAGGGGTCACAGTGTTTGTGACGCACATCCGGCGTCGTTAGCGACGTCGCAGCGTGTAACACATATGAGCGACCTTAAACGATTGCAAAAGAGGCAAAAATGGTATGTGAGACGTCGTTCACTTACCAAAAATCGTTGTCTATTCAGTAGCGAGGTTGTTTGTCGTACCTGCGGCAGCACACATCACTATATGTGATACCACAGGAACGAGCAACAACCTCGTACCTGCGGCCGGCTGCAATGAGGAAGGAAGAAGGTGGGCGGGACTCATCTCCGCCCCTCCGCTTCTATTGGACGGCTACCGTGTGACGCGGCACGTACCGCCCCCTTAGAAAGGAGGCGGTTCGCCAGCCACAACGACGTCGCAGGGAAGGTAAGTCCGTGTGACGGGTGTAAGCGATGTTGTGCGCCACGGGCAGCGATATGCCCGTGACACACAACCGACGGGGGCGGGTACACTCGCTAGCGATATCGATAGCGATATCGCAGCGTGTAAAGTACCCTTTAGTATGGTAACAGATTGCAGAGGGCAGTGCTCAGCCAGTCAGACTTCGCGGGTGCCAGGGTAATGGCACACAGGCAGATCACTGCACACACCTGAGGTCACAGCAGCCACCAAGGATTTGTGTAACATAGTGTGGTGCCCCTGAGGCTAAAGTCACCACAGGGTACTGAATCTCCTTTAAGATGTAGTACTCATTCCAGGTAAGGAGAGGTTAATCGCTGATGTTTCACACATTCACAAACAGTTAGGTGCTTTCCCACCGGGGGAATGGCCTGGGGTATATAGGGGATGGCCATCACGAAGCATCAGACTTTCCTGGTCACTGGGTCAACCACCTTGGGGGCGGGCAACATTTGGGGAAACGGGAAGGAGCATTTTCACACATAGTCAGTTAGCCACAGCTTGGGGTGAGACACACTGGGACCTTGGTCCAATCTTCTTTTACCTCACACTTCTGGGAGCACCATAGGACCCGTTGTGTGGAGCATACAGCTCAGCCCGGGTTCTCCACAGCTACACGGGAATCCAAGGTCTGCGGAGAGTGCAGGTAACACAGCCCATTCCACATTCCACCTACACCGGGATTGGAGAGACCCCAACCAGAAAGGTCTCACAGTAGGAACAGCGGCGTTGACCTCGAATTGCTCGTGATCGGCTGGGGCCCATCACGGCGGTAACCGGCATTTTCCGGGTAAAACCAGGACTGTGAGTAAAGAGACCTTGTACCCGCACAAAGTCGTTAAACCGCCGTTACACGTACTTACCTGCTGAGCGACCTCGCTGTGGGCGGCAAACGTCCACTTCCTGATGGGGGAGGGACGTTCGGCGTCACAGCGACGTCACACAGCGGCCGGCCAATAGAAGCGGAGGGGCGGAGATGAGCAGGACGAAAACATCCTGCCCACCTCCTTCCTTCCGCATTGCCGGCGGGACGCAGGTAAGCTGCAGTTCATCGTTCCTGGGGTGTCACACGGAGCGATGTGTGCTGCCTCGGGAACATTAAACAACCGGACGTTCCATTTTTAGAAAATGAGCGACGTGTCAACGATGAACGAGAAGGTGAGTATTTCTGCTCGTTCATTGCTGTCACACGCTACGATAGCACTAACGACGCCGGATGTGCGTCGCGACGTGACCCCGACGACATCTCGTTAGATATATCGTAGTGTGTAAAGCCCGCTTAAGACCTGTGGCATAATGACTTAGATGAACAGGCGTTGCCATGCCCCATCCCACCCCCATTTTTATGGTGCTGGCAGAACCTGGAGTAAAAATGCTAAAAGTCACAAAATGTTTGTATTGATGCACTTTGCATCAGATATTTGGCATAAACACTTTGATGAGTTGGGGCACTACCCTAGAGCACCACCACAGAGAAAATGAAACATTACACAATTCCAATGTCACTAGGCTGGGGCTAAATGGCAACATGTCGTACAACAGCAATTCTCTGAAAAATCGCACAACAAAAACATTTGTGCAAATTACAGTGACTTGCTGTTGCATGATTATTTTAGAAATCTGACTTTGCTGTAAATATAAAAGCAAAGTTGCAGATTAGTCGCATACAAGTGACACACGTGACTTGCTTTGAAGTCTATGGCAAGTGTGTGCAACTTGCATTCAGAGGCAGAAATTACAATACATTTGGAACTATTTGTGCTTCTGTGCTGCAGTATGTCACAATACGACAGCATTGGAGATCATTAAATCCAATTCTGAAATGTATCACTGTGATTTCAGTATTGCTTGACACACGTCGCCATGTAGCCCTAGCCTAAAGGGCGCTTTACACGCTGCGACATCGCTAACGATATATCGTTGGGGTTACGTCGTTAGTGACGCACATCCGGCGCCGTTAGCGACATCGCAGCGTGTGACACCAAGGAGCGACTATCAACGATCGCAAAAGCGTCAAAAATCGTTGATCTTTGACACGTCGCTCTTTTTCATAATATCGTTGGTGGTGCATTCCGCTGATTGTTCGTCGTTCCTGTGGCGTCACACATCGCTATGAACGACGGACATCTCCTAACCTGCGTCCACCGGCAATGAGGAAGGAAGGAGGTGGGCGGCATGTTCCGGCCGCTCATCTCCGCCCCTCCTCTGCTATTGGGCGGCCGCTTAGTGATGCCGCAGTGACGTCGCTATGACGTCGAACGCACCTTCCCCTTGAAGGAGGGATTGTTTGGCGGTCACAGCGACGTTGCTGAAAAGGTATGTGCATGTGATGCTGCCGTAGTGATAATGTTCGCTACGGCAGCGATTACCAAATGTCGCATGAACGACGGGCGAGGGTGCTATCGCGCATGACATCGCTAGTTATCGCTAGCGATGTCGTAGCTTGTAAAACACCCTTAAGGGTTCACTCACATTAGTGTTTAAATACGACAAGTGCAATTCGAGAATAAAATCACATTGCACTAGGACTAATTTTATTATGAAATACCAGGGATTGTCTGTCTGCTGTCTCTCAAAGCATGTCCTCCATCTATCTGAATCTGAATCTCTCCAAAACTGAGTTTGACCCAGACTGACCATAGGGCAAATAATAAACAGGAGAAGAGAGGAATAAATAGTGCAAATATTTTATTGTCAAAAAAGGGGAAACAAAAGGGGTTCAAGGGAATATGCATAAAACGTTAAGTGATTAAAAACATGGGAGCTGGGTGCAGGCACATGTAATGCAATAATCTGATGGAAAAGGATAGGTACATAAATATCAGTGGGGTAAAAAATGTAAAGACTACACGCAAAAAATGCTATATTAAAGTGTCAGTGCATATATTTCCATAGCAGAGTGGCTGCATGCCAAATGTTCTTAAGGTGTCATATGCATAGATAGCCTAACTCACAGGGCATGATAGCCACCAACACGTGTTTCGCTATTAGGGGGCCTGTGCACCCCATTAGCTTCATCAGGGAGGGAGAAAAGACATGTCTGCGGGCGCCACACTGGATGCATGAGGCAGCGATAAGCGCTCCATGAAGGAGCTGAAGAGACAAGTTTAATTAATGGGGATGAGTGGGGAGGGGCTGAGGACACATAATCGGGAACATTTGTGAAGGAACACAGGTTTGTGACAGGCAGAGGGGGAGTACTGTATTCCGAGGGGGGGGGAGGCAGGAGTGTGCATTGTATTGTGTGTGGGGGGGAGGGGTAATGGGTAATGGGGGGTGCATTATATTGTGTGTGTGTGTGTGTGTGTGTGTGGAGGAGGTAATGGGGGTGCATTGTATTTGTGTGTGTAGGGGGTGATGGGGGGGTGCAATCTATTTTGTGTGTGTGTAGGGGGACAGGTAATGGCGGGTGCATTGTATTGTGGGGGGAAGGGTAATGGAGGGTGCATTGTATTGTGTGTGTGTGTGTATGTGTGTAGGGGTAATGGGGGTGCATTGTATTGTGTGTGGGGGGGGGGAGTAATGCAGGGTGCATTTTATTGTGTGCAGCAGTTTGGGGGGAATATATAAATAAATAATAATAATAATAATAATAATAAAAAAGGAGCAATATGGGGGGATATTATGGAGAGAGGCAGCGTGGGGGTATATTATAAAGAGAGCACTGTGGAGGGGACATTATGGAGAAAAGCTGTGCATGGGGACATTATGGAAAGAGGCAGCGTGGGATATTAAGGAGAGAGGCAGTGTGGGAGGTATTTTGGATAAGGGTAGTGTGGGTGGGCATTTTGTGAAGGAAGCAGAGCAATTATTTATTCAGGGGCACAGCATAAGAGATATTTATATTTATGGGGCAGTATAATGATACTTTTATTTTTAAAGGTGCTGTGTGCGGAAGGGCTGCTGAAGAATAAAGATGCAAGGCTTCAGAGACGAGCAGTGGGCACGAAACCTCATCACGGTGTCTGTACTGCGTGGAGACAATATTAGTTCAGGGGATCTGATTTTGTATTCCTGCCCATCAGCTATATAACCGCAGCATTATGTGGAGCGCAGTGTCGCGGGCGGAGGAGGGGACGCCGCGCTCTCCCACTGCTCGGGTCCGGCTGGCACTGCGGCTGCTGCGGCCTGCCGCTGCTCGGTGGCTCGAGCAATGGGCCGGATCCCGGGGACTCGAGCGGCGCTCCTCGCCCGTGAGTAAAGGGGATTGGTTTTTGGGATAGTTTATTGTCCGTGATGCCACCCACGGTTGTGGTGATTTGTTGACACCACCGCTGCTCTGTATGGGGATCCCGGGAGTGATGGTATGGAGCAGCTAGATGTTAGTCCTCCCCTCCGTGGGTAGGGGGTTGGTTGTCCCGGGGCCCAGTGATGAGATGGGTGATGAGGGATGGCGGGGCCGATGCAGGGCTTGGTGGGGTGCGGGGACGCGGGGGCAGCGCTGTGCCTCACGGCACTGTGGTACTCAGCCTGAGACGATGACACAGTTCTCGGTAAAACACACGGCTGGAAAGACGGTTCCCACGGACGGCTGCACTTGCTTTTCCCCAGTAGTTGACAGTGACGGTCCCTTTTCCTGCACCTAAGATGATGTTGGTAACGATGGGTTCCCACCGGTAACCCGCTCCCCGGCTTGGATATGGGCCAGAGGAGCCCTACTTTGCCCGCAGGCGCTGGCCCTGAGAAACTGGTGCCCTGGCGGTGGCGGTGTCTCTCTCCAACGGTTGGACTGTTGCCTTCAATCGGGACTTGGTTGTTTGGAAACCCAGAGGTCCCCTTCACTAACGGATTTGGCAAATTCACGGCGACTCCTAGCCTTGCCGGGATCCGATAGGCCCCTGGTGCTGGCTTCACTTTGTATACCGCTCCGGTACCGCCGGGCCACCACCCGTCCGCGGTCCTTTCGACAACCTCCGGTCAGCCGCTCCTGTGGACAGTCACCGCCGTCTGCTGACCTTGCTGTCTCAGTCCGGGGCACACACCCGGACCAGCTTCAGGCTTTACAAACTGTCACTTTTTCTGTCACCACTCTCACTGTCCTCCTTTACCACTTCCTTCTACTTCCTCCTCCTAAACTCAACTTGCTCCCTCTCACTTTCCCTTCCCTAGTTTGACTGACTGGTTTTCCCGCCTCCAGGGCTGTGAACTCCTCGGTGGGCAGAGCCAACCGCCTGGCCCACCCCCTGGTGTGGACATCAGCCCCTGGAGGAAGGCAACAAGGATTTTTGGTTAGCCTTGGTGTTCCAATCTGGGGTGTAGGGTGTGGTGGTGTTATGACCTGTGACCCCTGGCTTGCCCAGGGCGTCACATTCCCCCTTAGCAAAATGCAGACCGTCCGCGGGCTGCCCGTCCAACACCGGTTTTATTTTCTGAAAAGATATAAAAAGAATAACACACATACAAATAGAAAAACATCATCCCACATCGGGAGGTTCGGTACTTAAACGTTGCTAACGGTTTTAAACGGTTGTTACTGCTGCTCTCTCCCACCCAAGTAACCTGGCCCTGATGCTGCCCCTAAACCCCAGGCAGCACCCCTTGACCCCAGTCCAGCACAAGTTACCCGAGCGGGATCTGTCCTTCCCCTCCAGAGGGTAGCCACCGGTTCCTGTGGTGGCTGGGCCCCAGCCTGCTCCATTGCGGGCCCTCCCTCCAACCTGCCTCTCCGGAGGCGGTTACGGTAGCTGCAACAACAGATTTTATTTACAAGCCACTTAACGTTTGTGGTTGCCCTGCAAGTTCTCGGGCTTGTCCATAGAAGTTTCTATGCAGCTAAGGGGTCCCCACGGGGACAACGGTGCCGGCAACGGCCGGTTTCCAAATCACGGTTTGCAGACAATCAGGTTACTTTCACGGTAATCATTTTCTCATTACTTTTCAAACTTTCAAAACACACATACTTGTGGTCCCAACGGGGACAACTGCAGCGGGCTTCCGCTGACCTTGAGGCGGTTACCACCGCAGGGGGTCGGCCCACTCAGGGACCGTACGGTACATGGGGTTCTCCTTCCATCGGCAGTTCAACCCCGAACCACTGACAGCCGTTAGGAACGGCGGCGGAGGCAACATACTTGGGACCTCCTCTTCCATCAACGGCATTCTCTCCGGACCCCCGGCCGCGGCGCTGACATCCGTCTCCCACTCAATCAGGGCTGGTTCTGGGGTTTGGGTGGACTGATCGCGGCGCGGCACGGCCGCAGCGGCCCCTTGCTCACGGGCCCCCACTACGGCAACCATTCTGCGCATCTCCGCCTTCCAATCCATCAACTGCTGCAGGCTCTGCGCCCTCACCTTCAAGCAGAACCGGCCCAATTCCCGCTCCAGCCACTCAGCGGTCCCGGCGGGGAGCTCACCCGGGCAGCAATCTTCAAAGGCTACTCCTCCTCTTTTTCCCCAGAGCTTGGATGCCCCGGTAGCGGGTATGCCCGCGCTCCAATTCGAGGACGCCGCCATTCCTCCATCCGTGTCCCCCTTAGCCTCTTTCCGGCCCCTCCTCTATCGGGGCGGGGTTTTGGCCTTCGCGCCTCTGCTACTCGAGAAGACGCTCGAGCGGGAACTTTTCGCGCCAAAGATGGCAGCTTCTGGAATTTTACGGCCGGATACCTCCGGCGGTAACAAGGCGCACCTCTACCCAACGGCAGAGCGGTAAGATCCTGTTCGTGACGCCAAGTTGTCGCGGGCGGAGGAGGGGATGCCGCGCTCTCCCACTGCTCGGGTCCGGCTGGCACTGCGGCTGCTGCGGCCTGCCGCTGCTCGGTGGCTCGAGCGATGGGCTGGATCCCGGGGACTCGAGCGGTGCTCCTCGCCCGTGAGTGAAAGGGGATTGGTTTTTGGGATAGTTTATTGTCCGTGACGTCACCCACGGTTGTGGTGATTTGTTGACACCACCGCTGCTCTGTATGGGGATCCCGGGAGTGATGGTATGGAGCAGCTAGATGTTAGTCCTCCCATCCGTGGGTAGGGGGTTGGTTGTCCCGGGGCCCAGTGATGAGGTGGGTGATGAGGGATGGCGGGGCCGATGCAGGGCTTGGTGGGGTGCGGGGACGTGGGGGCAGCGCTGTGCCTCACGGCACTGTGGTACTCACTCAGCCTGAGATGATGACACAGTTCTCGGTAAAACACACGGCTGGAAAGACGGTTCCCACGGACGGCTGCACTTGCTTTTTCCCAGTAGTTGACGGTGACGGTCCCTTTTCCTGCACCTAAGATGATGTTGGTAACGATGGGTTCCCACCGGTAACCCGCTCCCCGGCTTGGATATGGGCCAGAGGAGCCCTACTTTGCCCGCAGGCGCTGGCCCTGAGAAACTGGTGCCCTGGCGGTGGCGGTGTCTCTCTCCAACGGTTGGACTGTTGCCTTCAATCGGGACTTGGTTGTTGGGAGACCCAGAGGTCCCCTTCACTAACGGATTTGGCAAATTCACGGCGACTCCTAGCCTTGCCGGGATCCGAAAGGCCCCTGCCACTGGTGCTGGCTTCACTTTGTATACCGCTCCGGTACCGCCGGGCCACCACCCGTCGCGGTCCTTTCGGCAACCTCCGGTCAGCCGCTCCTGTGGACAGTCACCGCCGTCTGCTGACCTTGCTGTCTCAGTCCGGGGCACACACCCGGACCAGCTTCAGGCTTTACAAACTGTCACTTTTTCTGTCACCACTCTCACTGTCCTCCTTTACCACTTCCTTCTACTTCCTCCTCCTAAACTCAACTTGCTCCCTCTCACTTTCACTTCCCTAGCTTGACTGACTGGTTTTCCCACCTCCAGGGCTGTGAACTCCTCAGTGGGCGGAGCCAACCGCCTGGCCCACCCCTTGGTGTGGACATCAGTCCCTGGAGGAAGGCAACAAGGATTTTTGGTTAGCCTTGGTGTTCCTATCTGGGGTGTAGGGTGTGGTGGTGTTATGACCTGTGACCCCTGGCTTGCCCAGGGCGTCACAGCAGCATCCTCTTCATTATCTGCGAGACCAAGCTCTGTAGGAAAATAGCGGCTTTACCAGATCCTGTAACTAAGAGCAATAAATAGGCCTGAGCTGTAATACTGGACACAGCCGTGACTACATGTTATATGGTCGTGTTACACAATCTACAAGTGCACAAAGATATTACACATTCACCACGCGAAAAGTGGGCCTGTGTACCTAAAAATGCCAGGGCTGAATTTTAGTCCCAGTCCGGCCCTGTTCCTCTCTCTACTAACCAACCTACACCCGACATCTTAATTACCTTCGATGATTCAATCATTACTCCCAAGCAGCAAGCTCGATTTCTTGGGGTCATATTTGACACAGAACGTTCCTTCATTTCCCATATACAATCACTCGCACATGTCATCTGCATCTTAAAAACATCTCCAGAATCCAACCATTTCTCACCTTTGAAACTGTAAAAACTCTTATGCGGGCGTCACACGAGACGAGCTATCGCGCGATGCATCATCGGGGTCACGTTTTTCGTGATGCACATCCGGCATCGTTTGCGATGTCGTTTTGTGTGACACCACCGAGTGACGCAGAATCGCTCACAAATCATGAGTCGTGTACTCGTCGCTTATTTTTAAAAAATTGTTTATTTTTAATGGCGCCGGTTGTTCATCGTACCCGGGGCAGCACGCATCGCTCCATGTGACACCCCGGGAACGGTGAACACAGCTTACCTGCGTCCCGCAGCTCCCGCCGGCAATGCGGAAGGAAGGAGGTGGGCAGGATGTTTAAGTCCGGCTCATCTCCGCCCCTCCGCTTCTATTGGCCGGCCGCTGTGTGACATCGCTGTGAGGCCGAATGTCCCTCCCCCTTCAGGAAGTGGACGTTTGCCGCCCACAGAGAGGTCGCTCAGCAGGTAAGTATGTGTAACGGTGGTTTAACGACTTTGTGCGCCACGGGCAACTAATTGCCTGTGACGCACAAACGACGGGGGCGGGAGCGATCACTCGTGCAATCGCACGATAGATCATACCGTGTGACGCCCGCATTACTGTCACTCTTATTCATTCTCGTCTGGACTACTGCAACACTTTACTAATTGGTCTCACTCTGACCAAACTTTCTAGTCTCCAATCCATCCTGAACGCAGCAGCCGCTCCACTGATGCCTCCACCTTGTGCCAGTCACTACACTGGCTACCTATTAGCTACAGAATACAATACAAACTTGTATCTCTCACCCACAAAGCTCTCCACAGTTCTGCACCACCAAATATCTCATGCCTCATCTCTATCTATCATCCTACCCGCCCCCTCAATTCCTCAAATGATCTTAGGGGTACTTTGCACGCTGCGACATCGCTACTGCGATATCGTCGGGGTCAAATCGAAAGTGACGCACATCCTGCGCCAGTAACAACATCGCAAGGTGTAAAGCCTAGATGCGCCGATAAACAATCGCAAAAGCGTTGTAAATCGGTGATCTGTGTGTGACGCCCTGGACTAGTCAGGTTGTCCCAGGTAGTCCCATGCACACACACCCCCTCCCTGAAAAGGTGACAGCAGCCAAGTTTAAGAAACCTTGTCACCACCCTCCAGGTTTCATGTCCACACCAGGGGGACGGAGCCAGGCGGTTGGCTCCGCCCACCGAGGAGTTCACAGGCCTGGAGGCGGGAGAAAGCAGTGGAGTTCTTGAGAGTAGTTTGACAGTGGAGGAGAGAAGTCAAGTTCAAGGGCAGACCTGTGACCAGGCCTGCCGATAGTCTACTCAGGTGGCTGGGTTGGAGCCCAGTCACCTCTGGCAAGGAGGTTTTTCAGTATGCTCCCAAGGAAGAGTAATGGTTAGGGAGACAGCCTCCCGTTCTTTTTCCCGACGCCTTCTCTGCAGGTTCAAACCCTATTTTTCCTCCCTCCACCCCCCCCAAAAGAAATGCACAAATAAATATACACATTTTTTTGACAAAACAATTTTTATTATGGTTTTTCTATCATATTACCATGCTTGACATAAACCTTCCTTTCATTCAATGTATCAAAGCATGCAGGATTTGTATGTATTTAAAAATTTTTTTTTGGTTTTTTCTTCCCCTTTTTTTGCTGATCATGACGTAGTTCTGCTCCTCGTGGCTATGACTCATGGGGAAATGAGGTCATTCCCAGGAACATGGCCTCACTGTGAAACCTTTATTTAAACCCTGATTTTTTCTGTATTGGTATGTTTCTTTTTTCCCTGAAGAAGAAGGCGGATATGCCTTTGAAACGCGTTGGAATGGCTCAATAAAAGAATATTTTTAAGAAATCTTCAGCTTTGTGGTTCATAGCGCGGCAAAAAAACCTGTCTTTCATTTTCCGATTTTATGCAGTAACCTCTGGCAAGGAGGCAGATGGTGGTGGCTGCCTGCAGGAGCTGGGATTACAGCCGGTGGAACCGTAGGGACCGGGGTCAGGCGGTGGCCCGCCGGTACCGAACAGGGGAACCGATTGGAAACCGGAGCACCAGGAGGGGTACTCAGACCCAGTACGAAGCCCAGAAACCACTAGGCTGAGTCAAATCAACTGATTGAGGACTGAACTTTAGGACCTTTCCCAGACAAGACATGACTGAAGACAACAGCCCAACCATTAGGGTAAAGCCACGGCCAAGGCATAGAGACCCAAGGGGCCAGCGTCTGCGGACAAACATGGCTCTCCCGACACCCAGCAAGCCGGGGAGCGGACTACCGTTGCTTAGGCATAAGAGTCAAAATATTCACATAAGGAGGTGCAGGAGAAAGGCGGAAACCACCAACCTGTTAAGGGAGAAGCTGCAGCCGGCTGCGGGCACCGTTCATCACCCCGTTTGGTTTACCAGAGACTCCAGTGTGTTGTATCATAGTGAGTACACCAGTGCCTTTGGGCCGCACACCGCACCAGCACCCAGCACACACCCCTCCCCACTCCTCAGCACCTCCCTCGGGCCCCCGGGACCATCACTCCCCTACCCATGGAGGGGTCAACACCAAGCTGCGGAACACCATCTCCGGGAGGCCTAGTCAACGGCAGCGGTGGTGTCCATCCATTCACCACAACCCGTGGGTGGCGTCACGAACTTATATCCCTTACAAACCACCGCGGCACCGGCCGTGGAACTCCCCACCAAAGTCCCTGCGTGTAGCGCCAACCCTCTTGCAGAGCGACGTGACCCCCGGGTCCGTGAGGAGCTCGAGTCACCCACCGTACGAGCACGGATCCGAGCGGCTCGGCAACTGGCCGAGCCCCCGGGGCGGTACACATCGACTCTTCTGGCACCGTGAACAGGATAGAACCATCCACTTACCTGTGGAAGTGCGTCTTGAAGTTATCGTTGGCGGCGTCCCGCTGAAAAATTGCAGAATCCGCCATCTTGTCACCTTCCTGTGGCGCGAAGTTTCCCGCCCAAGCCGTCTTTTCCGAGCAGAAAGGGCGTGAAAAAGCGAAGCCCCGCCCCCTGAGAGCAGAGCGGTGCACAAAAGCAAGTAGAGTGCCCCGAAAAGACCAAGGGGGGGCGGGTAAAGATCCAGCCTCATGTGACTGAGGAGATAAAGGGCAGGGACTCCAGGACTCTGCCATCCGTCTGGTTCCTGGACAAACAAGTTGCAACATATCTGCCCCGTTTGAGAAGCCCGAATTCCCAGAGCCCGCGCCCGGAACAGCGGCATGGGTGGAAGCCCGGACGACTCTTATGTGTTGCCGCCTACAAGTGCAGGTGACCTAATAGAGCAGTGGGCAACCGAGATGCTGGGAGATAGCTTCGGCTGTGCGGGCACACGAGATGGAGGCAAATTTGGAGGAGCGGGTGGGCGACCCACGCCTCTATGTCCTGGAGGGACCGGTCGCTGCGGCTGAGGGACCCCGTCTGCCCCCGCTTCCCCTGTCGCCTCCTCCACGGCCCGTTCCAGCCGCGGCTGACCCCCCCGCTCGGTCTGCCGCCCCCGACACCGGCGGTGGAACCCGTCCCAGCTGCCCATGAGGACCCGCCTGTAGATGCGGCTCGCGGATGACCGTATGCCCGGCCTGCACCGACCCTGTTACCCTGGAAGGTGCCCGTCCCAGACGTTATCCCACCAGTCCCGGAGAAGGCGACGCCCAGTGAAACCCCGGCCCCGGCAGTCCACCCGGCCAAGAGGGAGGCTATCGCAAACCGGAGGCTTGCCCAGCCGGTAAAGCTGGCCGTTTCCCAACCCCAGGCCTCGGCTGAGGCAGAGCAGGGTTGTTGCTGTGAGGCAGCACTCCAGGCCGCGACACAGCGGGGTTTCCCAGATAAGGTGCAGGTCGTGGCCGGCACGGGGGAACTCCGGCTCGGCCCAACCCGCGTGCAAGGAGGGCAACTGGACGCCCCGTACTGGGAGCGGCAGCAGTGCCAGCTGGGCCGGGAAATTGCAGCCCGGGAGAAGAAGAAGGCGGAGGTCCTGGCCCGCACCATAAAGGAGAAGTACAATCTCCGTAATGCAACCTTTAGGGTGCGGGGCCCGACCTTCCAAGGCCAAGTCCGCCGGTTTGACCCCCAGCGTGGATGGGGGTTCATCTTTGAACCGGGCCTGGAGGATGAAGTATTCGTTTCCCAACGGGATGTCAACTCACACCTCCCGTTGGGCCATCCGGATCGGGATCTGGTTCCAGGAGATCTTGTGACCTACACCTGGCATTGCGGGGAGAGGGGCTGGTTTTCCCTCGGTGTTAAAAGGAGGGTGCGCCAGGATGTCCCGGAGCGCTCCCAGTCCCCTCCCCCACCGTACAGGCCTGAGGTTGCCGTCGAGAAGGATTATGAAGAGGAAGAAGATGAGAGTTAAAGGCAGCGGAACCCGGTTGCCAAGTTGAACACAGTCCCCGTTGGGACCATACTGCCTGTGTTTGTGTCCCGTTTCATAAAGACAAGGCCGAGAACTGGCAGGCCACCCAAAAACTATTGGGCTTGTAAATAACCCCCCTTTTAACCGGCCTTCCGGTTTCACAGCCTCCAGAGAAGCAGACTGGAGGATGGGCCTGCGGGAAATAGATGGTCGAGGCCCGCCACCACTGCAACCGGTGGCCATCCTCCGGGTCAGGGGTCCCCTGGACGTGGGGCCTCTGAAAAGATGAGCAGATGTGAAACCCTGCACCCGTCCCGTTAAATAACGCCTGGGCCCGTTCCTGGACTGGGGAAAAGGGGTGCTGCCCGCTTCTTAGGGGCAGCATCCAGGTTCAGGTTGTTTGGGTGGGTGACTTAAGGATCCGGTCCCGTTTCCCGTATTAATAAAAATGTTACTGTTTGCAACGGTTCAAGTATGTGCCTCTCGTAAGGGAAGATTCAAAAAGAAAAAAATGCATAATGTTTACAAATGTTTTATCTTTTTGCAGTTCCAAATAAACCGGTGATGGACGGACAGCCCGCGGACGGTCTGCAGTAAACCAAGGGGAAATGTGATGTAACGACGTCGCAACGTGTAAAGCCTAGATGCGCCGATAAACGATCGCAAAAGCGTCGTAAATCGGTGATCTGTGTGTGACGCCCTGGACTAGTCAGGTCGTCCCAAGTAGTCCCATGCACACACACCCCCTCCCTGAAAAGGTGACAGCAGCCAAACTTAAGAAACCTTGTCACCACTCTCCAGGTTTCATGTCCACACCAGGGGGACGGAGCCAGGCGGTTGGCTCCATCCACCGAGGAGTTCACAGGCCTGGAGGCGGGAGAAAGCAGTAGAGTTCTTGAGAGTAGTTGGAGAGAGTAGTTTGACAGTGGAGGAGAGAAGTCAAGTTCAAGGGCAGACCTATGACCAGGCCTGCCGATAGTCTACTCAGGTGGCTGGGTTGGAGCCCAGTCACCTCTGGCAAGGAGGCAGATGGTGGTGGCCGCCTGCAGGAGCTGGGATTACAGCCTGTGGAACCGTAGGGACTGGGGTCAGGCGGAGGCCCGCCGGTACCGAACAGGGGAACCGATTGGAAACCGGAGCACCAGGAGGGGTACTCAGACCCAGTACGAAGCCCAGAAACCACTAGGCTGAGTCGAATCAACTGATTGAGGACTGGACTTTAGGACCTTTCCCACACAAGACCCGACTGAAGACAACAGCCCAACCATTAGGGTAAAGCCATCGCCAAGGCATAGAGACCCAAGGGGCCAGCGTCTGCGGGCAAACATGGCTCTCCCGACACCCAGCAAGCCGGGGAGCGGACTACCGTTGGAGTCAAAACATTCACATAAGGAGGTGCAGGAGAAAGGCGGAAACCGCCAACCTGTTAAGGGAGAAGCTGCAGCCGGCTGCGGGCACCGTTCATCACCCCGTTTGGTTCACCAGAGACTCCAGTGTGTTGTATCATAGTGAGTACACCAGTGCCTTCGGGCCGCGTACCGCATCAGCACCCAGCATGCACCCCTCCCCACTCCTCAGCACCTCCCTCGGACCCCCGGGACCATCATTCCCCTACCCACGGAGGGGTCAACACCAAGCTGCGTAACACCGTCCCCGGGAGGCCTAGTCAACGGCAGCGGTGGTGTCCATCCATTCACCACAACCCGTGGGTGGCGTCACGAACTTATATCCCTTACAAACCACCGCGGCCCCGGCCGTGGAACTCCCCACCGAAGTCCCTGCGTGTAGCGCCAACCCCCTTGCAGAGCGACGTGAACCCCGGGTCCATGACGAGCTCAAGCCACCCACCGTACGAGCATGGATCCGAGCGGCTCGGCAACTGGCCGAGCCCCCGGGGCGGTACATGTGTAGCGTCAGACATTTTCATAATGTCGCACCAATAGGAGATACGATGTTGTTCCTCATTCCTGCGGCAGCACACATCGCTGTATGTGAAGCCGCAGGAGCGAGGAACATCTCCTTACCTGCCTCCACCGGCTATGCGGAAGGAAGGAGGTGGGCGGGATGTTTATGTCCCGCTCATCACCGCACCTCCGGTTCTATTGGCCGCCTGCCCATGTGATGTCGCTGTGACGCCGCACGACCCGCCCCCTTAGCAAGGAGGCGGGTTGCCGGCCAGAGCGATGTCGCAGGGCAGGTAACTGCATGTGAAGCTGCCGTGGCGATAATGTTCACTACGGCAGCTATCACAAGATATCGTATGTGCGACGGGGGCGGGTACTATCGCGCTCGGCATCGCAAGCATCGGCTAGCGATGTTGCAGCATGCAAAGTACCCCTTAGGGGCACTTTGCACACTACGACATCACAAGCCGATGCTGTGATTCCGTGCGCTATAGTCCCCGCCCCCGTCGCAGCTGCGATATCATGGTGATAGCTGGCGTAGTGAACATTATCGCTACGCCAGCTTCACATGCACTCACCTGCCCTGCGACGTCGCTCTGGCCGGCGATCCGCCTCCTTATTAAGCTACGTCACATGGCAGGCGGCCAATAGAAGATGAGGGGCGGAGATGAGCGGGACATAAACATCCCGCCCACCTCCTTCCTTCCGCATAGCTGGCGTGAGCCGCAGGATGCAGGTAGGAGATGTTCCTCGCTCCTGCGGCTTCACACACAGCGATGTGTGCTGCCGCTGGAATGAGGAACAACATCGTAACATCAGTCATTTCCAAATTATGGAAATGACAGATGCTACACCGATGATACGATTACGACGATTTTGCGCTCGTTAATCGTATCAAAAAGGCTTTACACACTACGATATCGCCTGCGACGCCGGATGTGCGTCACTTTCAATAGGAGTATACTCACCAAAGGATCTTGGTTATGAATTGACCTCCTCAGATCTAGATATTTTGGGATACCTGAGTCCTCTAGTCAATTACCCACTGGATTTTATATGATGAGGACCATTGATTTGGAGTGATCTATGTGGGCCTATTCGGGCCTTACATACTATTAATAGCAATTTCTTCACCTATAAAGTATTTAAATATACATATAGGATACCTTTTACATAGGTGTCCAATTCTCCATTGACTACTCCATTCTATACTGAGACCCTTATTTTTACTCTGTGCATTGAACCAATTCATTACTTTTCTCATAGCTACTGGGTGACCACTTCAGGATTATATCATTCACTGTTCATTTTTCATGCTCCCTTTTTCCCCTTCCCTCAACTTTTCTTCCTGTAAAATTTTTTTTAACAATTTTCAATAATAAAAATTATTGTTTTAATATGAGTTTCAGTATTCTTTTTGTAGGTTGTATATGGTAATGTATACTGGAACCACTAATATGGTATTCTGTTTACTGACACTACGATATCGCCTGCGACGCCGGATGTGCGTCACTTTCAATTTGACCCCCACCGACATCGCACCTGCGATGTCGTAGTGTGCAAAGTGCCCCTTAGACTAACATCGTCCATAAACCGAACTTCACAACTCCGTCTCCAAGACTTTACTCGTGCTACTCCGGTTTTCTGGAATGCATTACCCCAAATGATGCCACTAATATCCAGCCCCCAAGTTTTTACGCGTGCATGAAAAACACATCTCTTCAGAAAAGCTTATCATCATAACTCACTAACCTAACTCTCTCCTGTTCCCGCCTTCTAAATGCTATCCATAACCTTTTCCCTCCTATATCTGTCCTCACATTCTCCATACAACCAATAGCACATGAGTGCACATAAAAAGTTACGGTCTGATGACCGGATGATTCAACTTTTTATGAAATCCATAATTTATCATAATGATGGCCGGAACAGACACTACAAGCACGGTTTACCTTTTGTGTCCCCCTAGTTCCCCATAGACTATAAGGCTATGACCGCACTGCGTTTTCATGTGCGTTTCAGCAGCGTTTTGAGCAGCAGCGTTTTCATGCCAAAAGGCATGCGTTTTGGTTTTCCATGATAGTCTATGGAAAAGGTTGATTTCTAGACCGCACTTTGCGTTTTAAAACGCTGTGTTTAATTTGCATAATTTGTGGCAAAAAACATGCGTTCAAAGAAGCAGCATGTCAATTGTTTTTGCCATTTCTGCTGCGTTTTACTAACATTGAAGTCAATGAGAAGTATCAAAAAGCAACAAACATCAAAATTCCTGCGTTTTACCTGCTTTTTAGCTGCAGAAATAGTGTGTTTTTAACTTCAAAAATGCATGCTTTTCTAACATTAAAATAATGGATTAATATGTCCCTTTACACACACACATAGTCCGACAATTAAATTAAAGAAAATTATGATTCTATTGTTATTTTAGCATTAAATATTATAAAACCGCTATAATTTCATGAAATATAACTTTTTCTTTATTAATTCACAAAATACATATGTATTGGGGTTTTTTTCTCTTTTTTCATTCTGTTTGACTGTGTAAACTTTATTTACCAGTGTCTTGATGTTCAAAACGCATCTGTCAAAACGCAAGGGAAAAAGCATATAAATAGCGCTGAAAACGCATCTAAAACGCGGTAAATATGCATGCGTTTTTAGCGCTAAATTTCTGGAAAAGGCAACTTTGGCAAAATCAATTCAGGCAAAAACGTGCGTTTATACCTGCAAGTAGGATAACGCAAAGTGCGGTCATAGCCTTAGCTTGTGAGCTGAGACCTCACTCCTCCTGTAGCTGCTGAACTATGCGCTACTTTTAGTTTTGTTTTTGTCTGTTAAAGGCCCCAACTGATTGTAAAGTGCTGCAGAATATGTTGGCGCTATAAAAACACACATACCAGAAACACGGATATGTGAAGAAGGCTTTGTGAATAGACACATTGGATCCTACAGAATTAGACACCTGTTAGAAACAATCTAAGGCAACCTATTAGTAAAATAAATAAAAAATGAAACAAAGAAAGTAGAATTAGACTTCCATCATTGAAAGTGTTTATTTTCAGTCACATTTGGAAATATAAGTATTTAATCTGTTTTTTTAAATATGAACTAAAAATATAGATCTGAGTAAATTGAAATAATATATGCTATGATTGATAGTTCTGTTCTTTATCTATTAATTCTTGGTGAGCCAGGCTCGGATAACCATGAACTCTTAATAATGATAATCTGCCATTATTAAATATAGAAATATCAATACCTAGATTATATACTGTCTCACCTGAGACGATAGATTGCATATGCAGTTATTATTGTTGCTTATGAAATGTGCAATTTTCTATAATTTACCACAATGTTCTTTTCCCAAAAATTTGACATATTCCAATTCAAGCTAAAATATACCCTACACGGGGAACAAGTGATGTGTGAAGTCGGATCCCTCACAGCTGAGGCACCTGGGTTAATAGCCACATGGTGACTAGTGATGGGCGAATGTGCTCGGCACTGCTCGTTACCCAATTGGGTATTAGAGTGCTTGGGTACTCACGGAGCTCAGCAATGCTCATTACTCAATAAGGCATCGGGTGCTTGGGTACTCACGGAGCTCAGCCAAGTATCGCGGGTGCTCGGATATTTTATCCGTGAAACTACTACAACGCACGAGCTTTCTTCACTCCATGATGTGTGCAGGCACCCCAAGGAGAGCTATTCACAGCCTCTGAATGGCTCTCCCAGGGGATAGAACAATGTTCTCAGACGTGGTGTAACAAATCTAAAAACGAAAAAAAAAACCTGCCCTCTCTCCCACCGAAAGTGCTCTGTTTATGGCTGGCTTTACGTGGGCGGAGACTCGAACAGGCCAATCATTGACTTTCCATAATGCTCCTTAGTCATGTCAAGCTCATCCGAGTGTCTGACCAGCTCAAATCGAGTAACGAGCACCCGAGCATATTAGCGCTGCTCGCCCATCACTAATGGGGACATCTCTAGTTCCTATAGTATTAATTTAGTATTGGGTCAACCCAAACAATGTGGCTGCTGTGTAGATAATGAGCATATCACACCAGTGCTTGGAGTGGGCAACAGGGCAGTTTTAGCCCGCACTGGATGCTGATTTCTGGGAGACTGGGCACACTGTAAAACTTGATTAATTTTCGGAAGGCATTTTTCTCTAAAATCATAACCTTTCCTGGGAGCTTGGAGTGTATGCTGCCATCTTTCTGAAGTTCAAACTGAGGCACCATCTTTTCCACAATTGTTTCCCTATTATGTGCAGGAACACTATTACAACTAAGAGAACGAACACTCTTTTTCTTGTCTTGGGAAGACCAGTATCGGCATATAGATGAAACTGCTCTATGTTTGCTAGACACAGGCACATTCTCAGGGAAACAGTCATCAAAGGGATCCAAGTCATTTTCAGTAATCTGCTCAACCCAATCTTTAGGGCTGAAATCTGCATGTTTGGGTTGTACGGTGATTCTTTGGAAGTTGTCTCCTTCGTCCTCATCTTCCATGGTTTGAGGGCTCAGTAATTTATTGCCGTCATTGGATATGGAGCTATAGTGCAGATTACTGACATTTATTGCAGCTTCCCTGATAAGATGCCAATCACGTTGGATGTCTTCCCTTGTGGTGAACTGAGAAGTGACTGTAAAACGGATGATAAACTTGTCATGGATAGTGGCTGGAACCAGAAACATGTTCCCAGATCTGGTCAATTCTGCCAGTACTTGTTCCGTCAGGATGTTTGGACCCTAAGTTTTGGAAAAAGTATGAAAGTATTATGAAATCCTGAGTGATGGCAAATATATTTTGTCTTGTAAAATTAACTCTAAAAAAACCCAACTGGCGAATGTGAAACTTGCAAGATTTAATTTTTTATTTTTTTTAATAAAGATTGTGATATGGAACTAAAAATATTGCCAGAAAGTAAAAAATAAATTAGTATAATACAAACACCTGATTTAAACAATAGATCATTTTTTGATTATAGATTCCCTATAGATTTAGTAGGTGTGGAACTCTACTACCGGACATAAGAAAGAGAGAACGTATAAGCGGTCATGTGAAATTTTCTTTGTTCTCTTTGATAAGATAGATCATTTAGGGTACATTGAGGGCCGCCATCAGGACTTTACAATCATGACTGGTGCATGGGGCCTGGAGTAATTACTTAGCTTTATTAAGCCCTGGGCCGGGGCCCCCTCTTCACTGGGCCCAAGTCACAGCTGCAGCAGAGGGGCCCGACAGTTTTGCTTCAGCCATTGCACACATGGCTAAATTGCATGCGAAGCCCTTCGCATGCAAATTAGCCATGTGGCCGGAAGCAAGGTGAGTGGAGCAGAGCAGTGTGGAGCAACGTGATGAGGTCATCACTCTGTGACCTCATCACACTACTGCGGGCGACGCGGAGGTGGTGAGCACATGGCATCTGGCATGGACAGGTAGGTGCTCCATGAGCTGAAGATTACCGGAGGTGGTGGGGGGGCCCAGTCCCTACCTTGCTTCAGCTGCATGTGCGTCAGAACGTGCACATCCAGATGAAATGCATCGCGGCTCAGAAAGGATGCCCACAAAACATTCTTTTTGCGGCAGAGGAGAGGCCCAGGAAGGGGATATAAACAAGAAGGATGACATATATACCAGGAAGGGGACAAAAACCAGGTTGGGGAGATTATACCAGAATGGGCCCAGGAGGGATATATATTATATACACACACGCATACACACACACACATTGTCCCTCTGTATAATATCCTCCTGGTATACATGTCCTCCTGGTATATATGTCCCCTTCCTGGTATATATGTCCTCGTTCTGATATATATGTCTCCATCCTGGGTCCACCCTGGTATGTGTGTCCCCATCCTGGTTTATTGTTCTCTTCCTAGCATATATGTCCTCCTCCTGGTATATATGTCCGCATCCTGGGACCCTCCTGGTATATATGTCCCCATCTTGGTTTACTTGTCCCCATCTTGGTATATATCCCATCCTAGGCCCCTCCTGCTATGTATATCCCCATCCTGGCCACATTCTGGTATATATGTCCCAATCCTGGTTTTTGTCCCCTTCCTGGTATACATGTCCTCCTTCTTTTATATATGTCCCTTTCCAGGGCTCCTCCTTGTGTATATATATCCCCCTCCTGGGCACATTCTAGTATAATGTCCCTTCCTGATTTTTGTCCCTCTCCTGGTATATATGTACTCCCTTTTGTATATGTCCCCTTCCTAGGCCCCTCCTGGTATATATATATATATATATATATATATATATATCTCCCTCCTGGACACATTTTGGTATATATGTCCCCATCCTGGCTTTTGTCCCCTTCCTGGTATATATGTCCTCCTTCTTACATATATGTCTCCATCCGGGGCCCCTCCTGGTGTGTGTATATAATATATATATATATATATATATATATATATATATATAAAGAGGGGCAGCTTGTGTGGGGGATAGTATACAAAGTGGCAGCGTACTTGAGGGATAATTTAAAGAGGGGCAGTTTGTGTGTGCGGATAGTATACAGGGTGGCAGTGTGTGTGTGTGTGTGTGTGTGTGTGGGGATATGCAGAGGAGCAGTGTGAATGTGGGGATATTATACAGAGGAGCAGTGTGTGTGTGTGATATTATACAGAAGAGCAGTGTGTGTGGGGGGATATTATATAGAGAATCAGTGTGTGTGTGTGTGTGTGGGGGGATATTATACAGAGGAGCAGTGTATGTGGGGGTATATTATACAGGGGATAAGTGTGTGGGGGATATTATACACAGGGGCATTGTGTGTGGGTGTATTATACAGAGGGCCAGTGTGTGGGGCATATTATACATGGGAAAGTGTGGGAAACACACATACACATGAATGGCGGTGAGAGTGTGGAAAATTTGAGGGGTGGAGGTGGTGCTGAAGTGGAGCCTGGGTGGAATTTCAAGGGGGCCCAAAAGTTTTACCAGTGTGGGGTCCTGGGTACATTAAATGGTACTTGGATATGCACACGAGTTTAGGATCACTGCGGCAGGACCAGTGAAAATTAATGTGAATATTCCCCAATTGGTCTCCAATTATACAACTTTCTTTTAACCAGTAAACGTATCTGGCATTTATTTCCAATTTATATATCAAATGAGATTAATCGCAACAAAGTAAAAGATAACTTTTCCAAAATGTGTAGCAGAAAGTAAATGCCACCAGACATTAGGTTACCTTTAGCCGGAAGACAACAAGCCCAAGGTGTCTCTTTGCAGGAACCTCAAAGAGCTGGTCGGCTTTAACGAATGACTCAAAATACTTGGCCAAGTCTGTGCCCTGAAAGAATAAATGAAACACATGGCAGCATATTTTATGAAGATATATTTTTATTGGCTTTTCCACATAATGAAATGATGCTGAAACTTTGTGTGAAATCAAGTAACAAATGTTTCAAAAGCACAATGTTTCTACCACCATCTACTGGTGTCTTTCAGAATTTAAAGGGAACCTGTCAGCAGAAATTTCGCAATAAACCTAAAAGATTCCCCCTCTACAGCTCCTGGGCTGCATTCTAGAAAGGTTCCTGTTGCTATTGTGCCCCCTTTGAGACCTAAATAAATACTTTATAAAGTCTTACCTTTTTGTATGCAAATGTTTTTTTATGGTCACTGGAGCGGGCTGTCTTGCGTCCGTTGTTCGCTTCCTGCCGCTTTACGCCGTCCCCCATTACTCATTTCCAAACATGAGGACACTGCCCAGTGCTCCCAAGGTCTCGCGCATGCCCAGTGGCACTATTGCGGGACAGCACTGTGTAAAACGTGACCGCTGGTGAGATGATTGCGCAGGCGCGAGATTATGGGCGGCGCTGTGATTGTCATCAGCAGCGTCATCCAAGTACCCGCCCATAATCTCGTGCCCGCGCTTTTCCCTCTGCCTCCACCGTTATGCGCAAGCGCTGGCCATATGAACCCAAGTCACCTATTACCGCAGGCGCGAGATTATGGGTGGGTACTTGGATGACGCTGCTGATGACAATCACAGCGCCACCCATAATCTCGCGCCTCCGCAAATCACCTCACCAGCGGTCACGCTTTACACAGTGCTGTCCCGCGATAGTGCCACTGGGTATGCGCGAGACCTCGGGATCACTGGGCGGCGTACTCATGTATGGAAATGAGCAATGGGGGACGGCGTAAAGCGGCAGGAGGTGAATAACGGACGCAAGACAGCCCGCTCCAGTGACCATAAAAAAAGATTTGCATACAAAAAGGTAAGACTTTATAAAGTATTTATTTAGGTCTCAAAGGGGGCACAATAGCAACAGGAACCTTTCTAGAATGCAGCCCAGGAGCCGCAGAGGGGGAATCTTTTAGGTTTATTGCGAAATTTCTGCTGACAGGTTCCCTTTAATGAACAGAACGGTCCAGTGACACTAAAAACATACAGATACTGCATTATGACTATGGTTGCAAATGGAATATTATAGTGGTTGACAGAAATGGAAAAATAATAAAATAAAATTAAACATGTCAAATATTTTTAACAATAGAACACATATCCATTATAATCTATGGAGCTGTTCATATGTTCGTGGGTTTTTTTTTTGCAGATCATGTGTCTACAATAAATCATGAAATTATGTCCATTTTTGATCACCACTAGACATTTATGGTTCTTTGAAAATTACGGCCAGCACACGGATGGCATTAGGTGCAGTGTGTGATTAACATTATAAAGGAGAGGCTTTGCAGTTTATTTTTTTTTTTTTTCATAAATACTGATGAAACACCGATAGTATAAACTGACCAAATACTTATAAAAATTGGATCCATAACAATGATGACACGCAGACCATTTTTTTGTAAAAAAAAAAAAAAATCACTGATGTCTGAATGAGGCATTAAGCTAGGTTCACATCACGTTTTATCCACTTGTTAGTGGCTCCATTAGGACTTAAAGGGAACCTCTCACCAGATTTGTCCCTTATAAGCTGCGGCCACCACCAGTGACCCCTTATTTAGAGCATTGCAGAATAATGTATATCAGATTCCAGGCCGCTCTGTATAACATAAAAATCACCTGTGAGGCGGTCTGATCTGAAGGGTGTTGCTGGTATTGGTTTGGTGCGTCCTTTCTTCCTTCCATCACCGTCCTCCTTCCCAGCTATGTGTGCATGATGTGTCCTACGTCATCCTCACAGAGTCCGCCATTGTGCTCCTGCACATGCACAGTTTGATCTGCACTGCTGAGAGCAGAGCAAAGTACTGTAATGCACAGGCGCGGGAAAGGTTAAAGTACCTTGCTCTGCCCTTGGCAGGACAGAGAGAAGTGCGCATGCGCAGGAACTCAATGAAGGATACAGTATAGATGGTGCGTCATCTGATCGCAAGAAGAGTGGAGGCGCCGACTTAAGACCAGCAAAATCCATAGGACTGGACCACCCCACAGGTGAGTATAATAAAATATCTTTTTTTGTTATGCACATTGGGTTGGGCACTTATACACAGTATTCTATAGAATGCTGTATATAAGAGCTCACTGGTGGTGGCTGCAATTTATATGTGAAAAAATTGGTGACAGGTTCTCTTTAAGTATGAAGCCCTGAAAAATGGTATTTAGACGTTTGTGCTGCAATGACTGAATTGACTTTAATGATGCAGATGCAGTCACTGTGTCGGACATCTTTTTCAGCTGTATCCGACTAGGTTGTGGCAGGCGATAAAACATTGTGAGCTACACTTTGGTGCCTGCCTCAAATAGGCATATACTGCCGAAAAGTACGGTATGTCCAGCAAAGCACATAGTGACTACATCTGCATCATTAAAGTCAATGGCCTCATCAGCGTAAATATTCAAATCCCGTTTCTCAGGGCTTTACACATACAGTAAGCCCTGATGGAGACACTAATGAGCGGATAAAGCATCATATGAACATAGCCATATTCCAATTTTTTTATATCCTTCGAACAATATTCTGTCTTATACTGCAATCAAAACTGAGAAATTCTACAGCAGTAGCAATGTTACGCCAGGCAGACCGGCCTTATCATCGCCACCAATCAAGTGTCAGCTCTGCCTCATTCATACCATTTAGACCAAATTTTATGCATAGGAGAGAAAAATGGACAATTATTCATCAGTGAGCTGGATCCGATGTTGATCAATTTTTGGTACCTGTCCATTTTACCATCAGTCTAGCATCTGTTTTTTCAAAAAAAAATTCCAATATTCTGTTAACCACAAACAAAAACCATGGGTGGCATCTGCATGCTGTGTGATTTTTCTATGGAACCATTGATTTGATTGCGTGAGTTTCAACCGTCAGTCAGATCAAAAATGGACATGTCTCCATTTTTTAATAGCCACATACACTATAATGGGAATCTGATATAGATAGACCATGTATGTGGAAAAAATGGAAAATTAAATGACTGTTAAAACCAAGTACAGACGCTCGGTGCATCATGGCGTGGCCAATCATTTACCTGCACCTTCCCACCAGCTTCTTTTCCATCTATTTCTGCCAGAGCGGTCACACAAATGTTTGGGTAGAGATAAATGGAAAACAAGCAGTTGGGATAGTGCCCATAAAAGTTTGGTCACACCATGGTGCCCCGAGCGCCTGCACTTGGTTTGAACAGTCATTCTGTGCTGACAGTCTCTTTAATAGCAGCTGCAATCCTCCCAATTACATACAACTCCAGGCAATGCTTTGGACTGCAAAATGAAGCAAAATAGTCAAAATCAATCAGCAGTGCTACAATAAGTCACAGTCTAGCCCAGGCCTTAATGATGCCTAAGAAATAAAAGGGACCGGATGTTAATTACCACTTGATGTGAAAAGCTGGGATGTACTTACATGTCTGATATGTGCTTGAAGATTTTTAATTCCAAATGATCGGATTACAAACCAAAGTTTTAGGGATCTGAAGCGACGACTAAGTGGAATTTGCCAGTGCTGCAATCATAAATATGGAAAATAAGCTGATGAGCTGATACAATGCAGATATAGTCATTAATTCACCATATTCCTACCTTCAGACATCAGCAATAATAAACACTCAGTTGGAATTTCTTCCTCTGCTCACCAGACACCCAGAAGTGCTTGGAGCATAGGTAAAGGCCCTGTCACACACAGAGATAAATCTGCGGCAGATCTGTGGTTGCAGTGAAATTGTGGACAATCAGTGCCAGGGTTGTGGCTGTGTACAAATGGAACAATATGTCCATGATTTCACTGCAACCACAGATCTGCCAAAGATTTATCTCTGGTGTGACGGGGCCTTTAGATATCCTCATCGTTCAGAGGGGCAAGGAGGTGCCGCTAATATTGAGTCCTCAGTGAGACAGACTGTCAGTCCGGGCCTACTTGTGTTATTTTTCGTGGCCAATAAGGCCAGTTGTAATTTTATATCTCAACAAAAAATGGACAAAGTACTACTAATACCCATAGCAATACATAATACAAACGTAAACAGTAAATTAAGTTAATTAACCTGTGCCTGTACAAAATATTAGAAGATATAAATACAGCAGCAACTAAGTCTAAATACCATCCAAAATGAATTATATAATTTAAGTACAAGTGTATGATGGATACATATAGATAAAGTGACTGGTGCTTATGTCAAAAAATCCCAAAAATAGAATCAACCTGTGTTCTAAATTATGTCCACAAGATGGCACTGCAGTATAATGAACCAAGTTTCAATATCCCTATTCCTTGTTAATGTAGAAGCGAATAAGCTTCATTAAGATGTATGGCATAAAAGCCTAATGCGCAAGGAACAGAGTGTAAAAGCACAGATCTAAGCCAAATAAATGCCTAAAGGCCCCGTCACATGCAACGACGTATCTAACGATATATCGCCGGGGTCACGGATTCCTTGACGCACATCCGGCATCGTTAGCGACGTCGTTGCATGTGACACCAACGAACGGCCGTTAACGATCAAAAATACTCACCTTATCGTTGATCGTTGACACGTCATTCATTTTTAAAAAATCGGTGATTGTTGAGGACGCAGGTCGTTCGTCGTTCCCGAGGCAGCACACATCGCTGCGTGTGACACCTCGGGAACGATACTACAGCTTACCTGTGGCCGCCGGCAATGAAGAAGGAAGGAGGTGGGCGGGATGTTACGGCCGCTCATCTCCACCCCTCCGCTTCTATTGGGTTTCCGCTTAGTGACGCTGCTGTGATGCCGAACGAACCGCCCCCTTAGAAAGGAGGCGGTTCTCCGGCCACAAGGACGTCGCTAGGCAGGTCAGTCCGTGTGACGGTTCCTAACGATTTTGTGCGCCACGGGCAGCGATTTGCCCGTGACGCACAAACGACGGGGAGGGTGCTTTCACCAGTGACATCGCTAGCGATGTTGCTGTGTGTAAAGCCCGCTTTAGTTGCTGCTGTAATTACGGTATATCTTCTAATATTTTGTACAGGCACAGGTTAATTTACTGTTTAAGCAGTGTAGTGATTTATTATTATTATACTGATATATGAAATATTTTAACACCTATACTGACTTTTATAGTATTAGATGATAACTATTCCATTTATGTTATTTTCAATTTTAGTAGTTTTGATCTATGTTTGCCCTGTATGCTGCACAATCCCCCATATGCGGTCTCTATACATTCTCTCTTTTTTATAGTTTTAATATTTATCAATAAAATCTATTTTTATTGTTATCCTTATTTTTGTTCCTTTATTTGTGGATCTATTCTTAATCCACCATGGGTATTATTATGGTTGACTTAGGGAGCTTTGACATGTACCGTAGGAAGGAATACTTCTTTTTCCGCTATATACATTACATGATCATAATTTGTGTGTATACATTTTACATACAGATGAATCTAAATCATAGCTTTTCGTTTATACTCATTTATACAGGGAAGGCTGCTAATCACTGATTAGTAACACACACTGGGCTTCTAAGGTTAACTTCCTATGATGAGTTTTTGGTGTGCAAAAAACAGCATCTTATAGGCTATGTTCCCACAATGACCTATTGGTAAGTTTTTGATGAATTGCTGAACCTATTATTTTAATTAGGTTACTTGTGTTTTTTTCATTGTATTTTTGTGTGCTTTTTACATTAGATTTTCCACATCTAATGCAAGTCAATGGTGAAAATATAAAACGCAGTGTACACACAAGATAAATTGATATGTTGCGGATTTGAAACAGCCACCACAAGTCAGGTTACACTAAGTAAAAAAGAACCACAGAGGGCATGACAGTTCTATAAATCCCATTCATTTTACTGGAACCGTAAAATGCTGCGTTTTTGCTTCATTGAAAATATGTAGCGTCAAAGTCTCACCAAAAGGTTATCATGGGAACTAAGGCTATGTGCACACATTGCATTTTTTGCCGCGTTTATGCGCCTTTATTTCCTTCCCCAGCAAAGTCTGAGATTTCATTCTTGCTGTGCGCACGCTGCAGCTTTATTTGGCTGCGTCTCTGTGGTGACCACAAAGATGCAGCATATCAATTCTTTTTGCGTTTTTCCAGCGTTTTTGAGCCCTTCCAGTGAATAGATTTGACTTAAAAAAAAATGCACTGGGCAAAAATGCTGTAAAAAAAAATGCAGGGATGCATGCTGGGATATCGTTTTTTTGGGACCAAAAAGTGCATCTTTGTGGTCACCACAGAGATGCAATGTGTGCACATAGCCTTAGCCAAACAGTCCAAAAAGAGGTGTGGTTTTAAATTCACAACATCTCAATGTCTCTTGCGGGTACGCTGAGTTTTATGTGCAGATTTACCACATAGAATTGAATTAGATGTAGGAAATTTGCATGTGAAAAACACATGTAATCCACACATGACTGTATCAATAAAGTCAAAGTCGAATACCAGGATATATCAAAAACAAAGCAGCTTTATTTAAAGCATGGCACACAAACAAGAGACAAAAAGGCAGATAAAAAAGCATGTAAAAAACACACTCTTCAATATCTCATTGTATGGACGTAACCTAAGGCAAATACTGAGGTAAAAAAAACACCCCAAATACTCAATGTGAACAACATTGAGTATTTGGGGAGTTTTTTACCTCAGTGTTTGTAGCCAAAACCAGGAGTGAGACAATCAGAGGAAAGTATAATAGAAACATGAGCACCACTTGTACATTTGTTTAACCACTCCTGGTTTTGGCTACAAATACTGAGGTAAAAACTCAACAAATACTTAACGTGTGAACGTGGCCTAAAGGTACGCTTACATCAGCTAACTACTGGATTAAGGGTATGTGCGCATGTTGCTTTTTACCTGCTTTTTACCTGCTTTTTTGCTGCTTTTTCTTCTGCGCTGTTTAATGCCAAAATGGATGTGTTCTTCTATTCAAGCAAAGTCTATGGGAATTTGGGTTTCTTGTTCACACTATGTTGTTCAAAATGCTGCCTTTTTGTGGCAGAACTTTGGTCAAAAACTCAGCTTTTCAAAGAAGCAACATGTCAATTGTTTTTGCCATTTGGGTTTTGCACTGCAAAGCTGAGTTTTTGACCAAAGTTCTGCCACAAAAAGGCAGCATTTTGAACAACATAGTGTGAACAAGAAACCCAAATTCCCATAGACTTTGCTTGAATAGAAGAACACATCCATTTTGGCATTAAACAGCGCAGAAGAAAAAGCAGCAAAAAAGCAGGTAAAAAGCAACGTGCGCACATACCCTAAGTGACCACTGATCAACTACTTGTTTGCTAGTCAACAGTCATTTAATAGTTTGTTTAGACAGCTAGACCCTTCAGATGGTGAACAATCTATAAGGGCACGCTCACACGAGCGTATGAATCGGATGAATGCAATGCCAGAAAATTTCGCATTGCACTTGGACCCATGTTGTTCAATGAGGGAGAGCAGATGGTCAGCTTTTTCCTCCTTCAGATTCCGGATGAGCGAAAAGTTCCAGCATGCTGCGTGGGTCAGATTGAGCAGTGTAACCCGCACCCATACAAGTCTATGGGTGCAAGTGAAACATCGAACTGCACTCTGACTGTACTCTGATGATATCAGAGTGCAGTGTGATAATCACATCAGCTGACAATGGAGGAGATGGGGAGATTAAACTTCCCTTTCCTCTGCAACTGCAGGATCGGGTCAGTCACATGATACTTTGCTCACACTGGCAGCAGTGCGGGTGCCGACGGTCATTAGCATATTGTATCCGATGTACTCGCATCAGTTGCCATACCATCGTGTGAATCCATATTCTCAGCCGCATATGTCCTGTTTACAGAAAGTAGTCTTTTGTGCAATCAAAAAAAGATAATTTCACCCCAGCTACTTGCTAGTTCATCAGATGAACAGCAACCTTAAGACTACAAGATTATCATGAAATGAGCATTACTAGAACACTTATTTCCAATAAATGCAAAGTGAGTGAGAACCTAAATGAATAAGCCACAAGTTATACAAATCTTTTCTCAAATCTATATATATCACTCTGCTCCTCTCCGATATGCTGCCCATTGATTCCATATGATGGGTTCACGTTAAGAATTTCTCTAATCTTTTTATATACAGTATACTTATTCCATACAGTATACTCATTCCCTTCAACCAAATACCTTTATTACTAATATCTGGAGAAAGTGTAATTAAAGCCCTTCAACACTAGCAAAGTAAAAGTAGAATATCTTGTTCATCCAGCAGGAACTTCCCCTGTAATAATGGTATAAATTATTCTGACAAAGCTGAAAGTAGATATTGCACATTGTTCTGATCACTGTGGCTGTATAAAGGTTTACCATAAAATCGGTTGCCGCTCCAGTGTTGGCGTGCCGGAGGTAGATGGGATCGACACTGAATGTTTGCTGCAGCTTGTATTTGTCTTTTACCCTACAGGAAAATAAAGCAATGATATCATCCCACATTCTTGTACCTTGAGGCGCCCTACAACTGCGAGGTTTTGTATTCTTCAGTCCTTGCTGTCTATAAAATCATTACATGATGTGCAATCCTCATACAATCGTAAACCTCCCATAAGGACATATTCACATTACTAATAAAACTTCTGAGGAGCCCACAAATGTGCAGTGATATTTACAGCATTTTTTAATTGTTAGTTTACTTATTTGCTAAGTATCTTCCTTGTTCTCTCAGTTCAGATCTATTGCTATTTGTGGATAAAAAAAGGCAAAATGACGCACAGAAATCAGTCTGTATTGAAACTTAATTGCCTTGAACAGGAGCCTCCTATCCACACTGCTTTCTGAATACGGTGGATACAGAGGATAGGCTACTACCCAGTCAATGGATTCTCAGCACAGTCATTCTTTATTGTAGCACAATCTCAATCTTCAGAATTTAAGAATATGGCTATTTATCTACGTATATGTGTATACCAAAAGGTACACATTGCATATTTGCAGCAGAGTTTTTTTTATTGCAAAATCGGAGTGTTGGCAGGGAAAACACGGCATAAACTTATGTTTTAGACTCGTTTTTACATGCATTTTTCATTCTTTTTTACCTGCCTTTTTTCCATTCATTTGATTGGGTGAAAAATGCTACAAAAACACTGAAAGAATTCACATGCTGCAGAACTGAAAAAAATACTTTGAAGGTTCAAATCCACAATGAAAAAAATAAGCAACATATGTATGAAATTTCAGAAATCTCATTCACTTTGCTAGTACTGTAAAAACATTGAGTTATTCTCCATAGCAAAAATTCTCAGGAAGAAAACATGGCGAAAAGACAGAGTGTGAACAAACCCTTAAAGGGGTTGTCCACTACTAGGACAACACATTCTGATTCCACATGTTTTCCCAAGGTAAAATAAAATAGCCTATAATCACATCCACAGCTGGCACTGTTCCAGTGGTGTTGGGCCTTGCCATGCTGGGCTTCACGTGACGTTTGTGCCCCAAGTCAAATCATCCCCGGCTTCTGTCTTCCCACCTTTGGACACAGGAGCAAACAACAGGAAGTGAGCACCAGCTTCCTGTTGATTAACTCATTTGTCTGAAGGCGTGGAGAAAGAAGCCAGCGCGTATTATTATTATTATTATTATTATTAATATTTATTTATAGAGGACCATTGATTCCATGGTGCTGTACATGAGAAGGGGTTACATACAGAATACATATACAAGTTACAATAGACAGACTAGTACAGAGGGAAGAGGACCCTGCCCTTGCGGGCTTACATTCTAAAGGATTGGATACCGGCTTGAGTGACGTTACAACGTCATGTGAGCCCCGGCACTGCGAGGCCTGACACCACTGGAATAGTGACAGCCGTAGATGTGAGTAAAAGCTTTTTTTTATTTTACCTAGGACAACTCTTGGATCAGAAGGTGTTGTCCTAGTAGTGGACAATGACTTTAAGCTGGTTTCACATGTCTGACATTCATGGTTGAGTGCGGACTGTAGTGTCCAGACCACCTATGTGTGTAGTGACTCGAACGCAGTTGCCTCATATACGCCTTTGAGCAGGGGTAGGTATAATAGGTACAGGGACTGCAATAGCTCAATTGGCCTATATAAAAAACTACTACTATTAAAGACTTACGATAAGTAGGGCCATGTTGGAAATTTTGCATTTGGGGGTTATAAGCAACAAGTTATCCCACTGCCTTTGAGGCTGTTGAGTTTGAGCCAGGAGGACCACGGCTTATCAGGCCATGGTGGTCCATGCTTGTGAAGGATTTCTCTACAGATGGGAACTGGTTATATATTTACATCCTTTTTGTACAATAACTGTCGATTGCTGAGCGCATGCCGGTGCAGCAGAGCTGGATTCATCATCTGACTCTTCAAAACCAGAAACCCACTAGAACAACCTTAGCTTTCAAGACAAGTTATATACTTGCTGCAAAAAACATTATCAGGAAGTCTCTGAAAAAGCAAACAAAATCCACAATGGCTCACCAGAAAGCAGTGCAGTCGAAATGCACCATCATCCACTTTGATGGATTAAATGTAAAAGAGTCAGCATATTCCACTCCGCTGAACAGTGTCCTGAATTCTGGGCAGAGGAAGGCAGTGCCAGCGTATGCCGCATCGATATGGAGCCACAATCCCTCTCTGGCACCTGTGGAGTAAAGTCAAACATTAGCACTAAACGTTAATAAACATTAATAATAGAAGCACAGAAAGATATTTATGAATGTACTAACTTACATATTGGACCCAGTTCTTCTAGATTATCAAAGGCACACACTCCGGTTGTTCCTAGCGTTGCACAGACCTGTACGGATAGATAATTTAAGTGACTGAGTCTTGCAACATTGGATACTCTTTCTAAATTGACGTATCAGTGGCTTATTGTCTTTGATTGATGACTTTGTATTATGATTACAATGCTAGGTAATGATATGATTGTGTGCATGGGTATACTATACATCATATTAATAATTCTCTAAAAATGTAGAGCATCTACATTAAACTTCAGATATAAGTGAGATTTTGTTTCTTACTTACAAAGACCGGCACAAGTCCACGTTTTCGATCTTCTTCCAAGGCAACTTTTAATGTCTCTCCTCTAAGAGAAAAATTTTCATCCACTGGCAGAAATCGGACTTTTACTAGGGAAATTAGACCAGCCTTTTCTACAGAAGAGTGAGCCTGCACATATGAAAGGGAATATTTAAAAAAATACTAACCAGGATATACTAATATATGAACACTAGAACCATTTTAGTATGGGATGCTAGAAATACAAGATCATGAAATACAGATACTTTGTGCAAGACCATTTACAGTACTAAATGCCTTTAAAGGGAACCTGTCACCAGGTTTTTCCCTTATGAGCTGCGGCCACCACTAGAATACTGTATATAAGAGCCTAGGCTGCGCTGTAAAACATAAAAAACAGCTTTATAATACTCACCTAGGGGACGATCCAGTCCAGATTCAGATGGGCGTCACTAGTCGCAGGTCAGGCGCCTCTTCTCTACTGTGATCGCCGTTCTCCTTCTCAGCCCGTTGTGGAAGATGCATCCTACGTCATCCACACAGGCCAGCATTGAGGTCCTGCGCAGGAAAACTTTGATATGCCCTACTAAGGGCAGATGAAAGTATTGTAGTGTGAATGCGTGGGCAGTCTTTGACCTTTCCTTGCGCTTTCGCGTGACCGCAATGCTGGCCTGTGTCGATGATGTAGCACGCGTCATTAACAAGGAGCTGAGAAGGAGGGTCTGACAGCAGCAATGCCTATCAGACCGGATCACCCCCTAGGTGAGTACTATAAAGGTGTTTTTTACATTATACACAGCGGCCTGGGCTCTTATATACTGTAGAGTATTCTAGAATGCTGTATATATGGGCTCACTGCTGGTGGCCACAGGTCATAAGGCACAAATCTGGTAACAGAATAATTTTAAAAGACTACTTTTGGGACATTTCTGCAAGTATTTAGGGCTAAAAATAATTTTTAAAAATTGGGTTTCATTAAAAATGTTGTATCATTTGGCCTATACAGGCTCTTTGTTTCTCAACATTCAACTTTTGATGTGGTCTGTGGTCATTAATCAGCCGAGAGGAGCTCAGAAAAAGACAGATAAAAGAGTTACATACTCTCATGGCCAGCTCACTGATGGATTCATTTTTGGCTGAATTACATGCATGTAAGTAAAAAAAATTGCTTCCCAAAGTGGACAACCTCATTAAAATTTATTGAGTGGGTGCTAAGAGCTATGCAAATCTTAACCCCAAAATTTGGGGAGAGGGATTGTATGTCATATCGATCATCAAGGTAAGGAGATTTCAAATAGCTAAGCTTTATCCAGACAACTAGTCAGGGCCCTGAGTTTGTTTTGGGGTGGATGCCAGGATTAATTTGTATCATAAAGATCAAGTTATTCCTTTTTTCAAAACATAATGTCCTGTATACATTGCAATATATAGGCCCCCAGAGAAGGCAGAGAACTCAGTTGACTTGGGAATATTAGCATATGGTATGCCAAAACCTGCAGCATAAACATGCCAAACATAAATGATTGAAACATGTAAATGGTTTTACTACTATATGCAGATAAGTGGCTCACCTGATTGGAGGCATATGCAATGAGACGAGAATTCAGGCTGGAATCATCTGAATTAGGTTCCGAGGTTTTCATATCCAGGATTTTGTCCTTCCTGGCAGCCAGTAAAGCAATAAGTGTAGACTCACTCACAGTACTCTGCGATTGTAAAGAACTATTTTTAATCTAACAGTACAAATATGGACATGTCTGTCTAGATTTCTTTTTGGAGTATTAGTTTAGATACAGTGATCTGGAGACAATGTAGAGCATGTATTGCATTCTCAATACCAAACTGATGTTTCAGAAACATAATTCTGAAATGAAGCAATAAGTATATAAAGATAACTTTTCACCACATTTTTCATTTTGTAATAGTGGCTGCACCGCAGAGTAAGACATTCTTTTTTATTTCACCTCTCTGTTGTTCAGATATTAGCAATCTGTATTTGATACCTACTGAGTTAATTTGTAACAAGTCTGAGTGGGTGTTAGATAGTTTTCACTGGAGGTGTGACCTTCTTCTCCTTGTATGATGCTGCCCAATCATAAGCAGGCAGCCGCACAGCAGAAAAAGGCCACGCCCATCCATAGCTCAGAGAAAGTTTCTGTGTGTGTGAGATGTAAGGGCTTGTTTGCACGTAAATGCTGACATTTCTGCAGCGATTTGACAGCACATGTGCGCTTCAAATCGCTGCAGAAACACTGCATAATGGATTCAGTGTTTCAGCAGATTACATGCCATTTTCATGCGCAATGGATGCTGGCTCTCCCATAGGCAGAGTGGGAGCTGCATCCAGAACACACAAATTAATTGACATGTGCTGCATTTTTGAACGCATGGATTTGGGCCAAAATTTTAGCATCCAAATCACTGCGTTCAAAAAAAGCAACGTGTGCACGGATTATGCACAATCTACATAGATTGTGCTGGGGACACAGGAAGCATGCATTTATGCTGCAGTGCTAAACGCAGCATAAATGCATGATATTACGCAACGTGCGCACGAGACGTAAGGATATAGATCTGATCTATTGGCCTAATCTCCAGCATGATTGCAAAGTGCTGAGGTTAGTACACAGATGATTAATACCTTTTGGAAAAGGTTCCTGGGGAACGAGTGGCTGTACAGCTGAGTTTAGCTGTCAAATTACAAACCCTTCCATCAGCTCTTCTCCTATAAGAGCACAGTTACTTCTTTTATACTGCTCCCCCACACAAGCCAGTCTGTAGATGTGTCAATAATCATATTTGTGTGTCTGTTCACTGTAACTCATACTGGCTCTGCATTGAGATCAGGTTATATAGCATTATATGTCTCACATAGGCCTCCGACACACATCCGTGCCACCAGTACATGTTTAGTACACTTTTGCACATACCGGCGGCACGGAGACACGTACACCAATGTTACCCTATGGTAACAGGCACACAGACACGTAAAACCACACGGAACGTGTGTCCCTGTCGTTTATACGTGTGCGTTTTTCCACACGCTCAACATGTCTGTTTTTTTCTGGCATCACGCATGCACGGACTTGCTAAAGTCAATGGATCCGTGCCTGCACGTATGTGACACGTAGCATGTCCGTGTTCTACCCGTACCGTCCGTGTGCGTTTTTTTTGTGAATTCTGGATGCGATGTCGGTCAATCTCCCTCTGTCGGTCAGTCGATATCTTTCGTTGTCAGATGGTCGCTCTGTCTGTCTGTCTCTCTCTCTCTCTGTCCGTCGGTCGGTCTCTCCCCCTCTCACATACTCATTGATCCCCGATCACTGGCGCGGCGCTGCACAGCTTTCAAAAACCTCCGGCGGCTTTTATTTTTTTGAAAATGCCGGCCGCTCATTATTCAATCTCGTATTCACTGCTTCCTCTGCCCACTGGCGCCTATGATTGGTTGTAGTCAGATACGCCCCCACGCTGAATGACAGCTTTCTCACTGCAACCAATCACAGCCGTCGGCGGGTGGGTCTATAACATGCAGTAAAATAAATAAATAAATGAGCAAAAATGACGTGCGGCCCCCCCAAAATTGATACCAGCCAGGGTAAAGCCACACGGCTGAAAGCTGGTATTCTCAGGATGGGGGGCTCCACGTTATGGGGAGCCACCCAGCCTAACAATATCAGCCAGCAGCCGCCCAGAATTGCCGCATCCATTAGATGCGACATTTCCGGAACTCTACCCAGCTCCTCCCGAATTGCCCTGGTGCGGTGGCAATCGAGGTAATAAGGGGTTAATCATGGAAGGCGTCTTCCCGAGATACCTTCCATGATTAACCTGTAAGTTAAAGAAAATAAACACACACAACGAAAAATCCTTTATTTGGAATAATACACAAAAAGAAACACCCTCTTTCACCACTTTATTAAGCCACAAATACCCATCCAGGTCCGGCGTAATCCACGGAGGTCCCACGACGCTCTCAGCTCTGCTACATGAAGGTGACAGGAGCGGCCACATACCATGACCGCTCTCTGTCAGCTCCACGCAGCAACTGAGGTGAGCCGCGCGATCAGCGACGACGTCACTCAGGTTACTCGCGGCCACCGCTGGATCCTCCAACTGTGACAGCAAGTCGCCCAAGTGACTGAAGTGAGCTGAGCGATCTGCAAAAAAGTCACAGGTGAGTTACGGTCTCAGGTGGAGGACTCCAGCTAGCCGCGGATAGCCTGAGTGACAGCAGCGATAATCACGCCGCTAACTTCAGTCACTCAGGGGATTATCGGTCACCGGTGAGTCCTTCACGGGTGACCGCTAATCAGGACGCCACACACAGACAGAGCCGTGGTATGACAATGAAGTCAGGTGAAGTTCATCCGAGTTCATTCTCATCGCGCATTTCTGTCTGTGTCTGCTGTCAGCGGGTGTGTAGCAACGACATTTTGCCACACACATGGATCATTTCAAATGGACACAACACGGACATTACACGTACGTATCTCACGCATACACAGACATTCCACATGCACACACGCCGATCATACGCCATCACACGGATGTCACACGTACCGGAGAAACGCCCATAAAAAAACGGAACATGGACCCGAAAAATGGAACGTGAGACACATACGTGTTTTTTGCGGAAGTGTGGCAGAGGCCATAGAAGTAGCAAGCTCAGACCATATAGCTGTGAGCAACAACAGACATAAGTGTTACTACATTGTGTGTCTAGTTCAAGTTGAACATTTGATGAAAGGGCCTCTTTAAAAAAAATTATAATACGGCTATAATAAACTATTATATAAATAATTTTCTGTTATTTTTAATTGAGATGTTTTGCTGTTTATTATACTGTACTTGTTAGACTGTGGTGGTTATGTATTTCTTCTAATTACATATGCATTTATACATAACTTAAAGAGCATTCTAGCCCTATCAGGTACAGCCTGTGTTTAATCTGTCAAGTTAGAGAGGTCCATGGTGGTAACATGGAAGTCCTGCATTTCACAGAGATTGAATTTATAAAGCTTTAATAAGAAACACTACAAAGTCATTCCTAGAAACTAATCTAATATATAAAGCTGAATGTGTGTGTGTATGTGTGTGTGTGTGTGTGTGTGTGTGTGTGTGTGTGTATGTCTGGGATTGGCATCCGCACCGTCGCAGCTACAGCCACAAAATTTTGCACACTCACACTTCTGGACCCCGAGAGCGTCATAGGCTATGTTTTGAGGGGAAATTTTAACCCCGCTCTTTACAGTTATTTGCCAAAAAACCTGCCTCCATTAAAGCGAATGGAGCTGGGAGCCACAGTGCAGCCAGAACTTCAGAAGAATGCGCAGCCACGCCCTTATATGGAAGTTGGCGTGTCACAATCCAGCCAGGGAAAGAGGCAGACACAGACAGGGAAAGAGGCAGACACAGACAGGGTAAGAAACAGACATAGACAGGGTAAGAGACAGACACAGACAAAGAGACAGACAGAGAAAGAAAGGGAAAGAGACAGACAGGGTAAGAGAAAGACAAAGACAGGTAAAGAGACAGACAAAGAGACAGACACAGGGAAAGAGACAGAGGGAAAGAGACTGACAGGGAAAGAGAGGGAAAGAGACAGACAGGGAAAGAGAGGAAAAGAGACAGACAGGGAAAGAGACAGACAGAGAAAGAGACAGACAGGGAAAGTGACAGAGATAGATAGACAAAGAGATAGAGAGACAGAGAGACATATACAGAGGGGTAGATAGACAGAGAATGGGAGAGAAACAGAGACAGTTACTATCCCGGGCGTTAATACATTCTATTTATACATTCTATCCCGGGAATGTTAATACATTTTATTTCGTTAACAACAGTTATTAACCCGGGCGAAGCCAGGTAGTACAGCTGTATGTATATATGTATGTATGTATGTATATATATGTGTGTGTGTGTGTGTGTGTGTGTGCGTGTGTGTGTGTGTGCGTGTGTGTGTGTCCGGGATTGGCATCTGCACCGTCGCAGCTACAGCCACAAAATTTTGCACACTCACACGTCTGGACCCCGAGAGCGTCATAGGCTATGTTGTGAGGCAAAGTTTTAACCCCGCGTGTTCCAATTTACCAATCAATTTTGCCCCTATCTACATAATGGGGAAAAAGTGAAACGAAAAGCGTATCTGCACCGTCGCATTTACAATCACAAAATTTTGCACAGACACCTCATGTGACCCAGGGAACGTCGTAGACTATGTTTTGACAGGAAAATTTAACCCCGCGCTTTACAGTTACTCTCTAAAAAATATGCCTTCATTAAAGTAAATGGAGCCTGGAACTACAGGTTATTAGGAGCTGTGAGTGGTTGCTATAGGAACAAAAGACATTCATAGTATAAGAAGCTTATATGTGAGGTAATAAGATGTGGGTGGGAGACGGCTAGAGGGATAGAGAGAGAGAGACAGACAGAGACAGACAGGGAAAGAGACAGACAGAGACAAACGGTGAAAGAGACAGACAGAGACAGACGGTGAAAAAGACAGACAAAGATGGGGAAAGAGACAGACAGAGAAAGACCTGGAAAGAGACAGATGGGGAAAGAGACAGACAGACATGCAGACAGGGACAGAGACAGACAGAGACAAACGGTGAAAGAGACAGACAGACAGTGAAAAAGACAAAGAAAGACCTGGAAAGAGACAGATGGGGAAAGAGACAGGAAAGAGGAGACAGCCAGAGAGACAGACAAAGATAGATGGGGAAAGACACAGACCTAGATAGAAACAGATGGGGAAAGAGATAGAGAAATAGAGACAGACAAAGACAGGCAGAAAGGGAAAGAGACAGACAGGAAAAGACACAGACAAAGAGACGGGTAGACAGACGGGGAAAGAGACAGACCTGGGCAAGAGACAGACCTGGAAAGAGACAGATGGGGAAAGAAACAGATAGATAGAGACAGACAAAGAAATAGACAGACAGAGACAGGCAGACGGGGAAAGAGACAGACGGGGAAAGAGACAGACGAGGAAAGAGGCAGACCTGGAAAGAGACAGAGCTGGAAAGAGACAAACCTGGAAAGAGACAGACTGGGAAAGAGACAGACAGGGAAAGAGACAGACGGGGAAAGAGACACACGGGGAAAGAGACAGACGGGGAAAGAGACAGACGGGGAAAGAGACAGAGACAGATGGGGAAAGAGACAGACGGGGAAAGAGACAGATCTGGAAAGAGACAGACGGAGCACATTACTTGGCCAATTTAGTTAAATCTGTGTGGAATATCTGCGGTATTGAAATATATGTTGTGAAATGCTTCTATTAGCTTAGCTTTTGCCTTTTAATAATTACATTTCTATCTATTTGTTTTGTGGTTTTTGTGTGCAGAATACATTTTTGTTAATACATTCTATTTTGTTAACAGCAGTTATTAACCCGGGCGAAGCCGGGTAGTACAGCTAGTGTTCTATATAAGTAATCACTCTGTCTGCTCTTACGGAAATTAGTGAAAACAATGAAGTTCCACCATCTTTTTGTTATATAAATTAAAGGGGACAGGCCACTTGTCCAACACAATTGAGTTAAATACTTTGTAAAAAAAAATCGCTGAGCTCCTCTGATTCTGCTGCTCTTTTCCATTTTGCACTACATCACTCTATTACGCTGAGATATTCTCATTTTATGCTTTTGGAGCATAGCATGTGAAATCGCTGCTTGTAGACCAACTGGGCGTTTCTTCAGAGCCGTCTCTGGTGGTGGGCACTTTTATGCCTCCTTCTCAGATGCTGCCAATCACAGTTCAGAATTATCTGAGACTGATAGACTACTGGATCTGCTGCCAAGCAATGATTGGGAGCTTCTGAGATTGAGGAGTAAAGTGCATGCTCTCCAGAGAAGACTAAGAAAATGTTTTTCTCAGATGTTCTCATGCAAACAATGTCCCAGCGGCCAGTCATTAACTTGTCATTTGTTACTTATGGAAAACAAATTATATTACCTCTTGACTATCCAGTATTCAAGTCTGTATATCATTTGTCCTTCAGGCCCTTACCACCTCTTGTCACCCAACTACTCCAAGACATTAGACTTTTTCCCACCTTCCAAAACCAGCCTAAAAACCCACTTATTTAAAAAAAGACTACAAGAAATGACCCTTCTCCTGTACATAACTGTATAATAATCTCTACCCTCACCTCAGGTCCATCTCCACTTCTGTACCAGTCTGTCACTGGTACATTTATGTTTATTATATAAATTATTTATACATGCTATGTATTTATATCACTCTGTGTTTCATATGCACAGCAATCTAAAAGTTAAAAATAAGTACTGAAAATAGCTATTTGAACCTTAAAGAGATTTCCACTACTAATGTAGCCCCCTTTCTTTTGTCCTAACTCTTCCTAACCAACACTTTCCTTAAGGTGGCTTTACACACTGCAACATCGCAAACGACATCGCTTAACGTCACCTGTTTTGTGACGTAATAGCGACCTCCCCAGCGACATTGCTACTCACCGCCGCTCCGGTCAGCTCCACGCAGCAACTGAGGTGAGTAGCGCGATCAGCTGAGCTGTCACTGAGGTTACCCGCGGCCACCGCTGCATCCACCGCTGGATCCACCGCTGGATCCAGTGACAGCGGGTAACCTCAGTGACAGCTCAGCCGATCGCGCGGCTCTCTTCATTAGCTGCGTGGCACTGACAGGAGTGGCGGTGTCTGCTGCTCCTGTCACCTGCATGCAGCAGAGCTGGATGCGACGCTGGAGGTCTGTGGATTACGCCGGACATGGAGGTTTTTTTGGCGCTGATTAAATTGGTGATGAGGGAATTTGTTTGTGTTTTTTATTTCTAATAAATGATTTTTTCGGGGGTGTGTGTTTATTTACTGTAATTTACAGATTAATCATGGAAGGTATCTCGTGGAGACGCCTGACATGATTAATCTAGGACTTATTGGCCGCTATGGGCTGCCAATAACTCCTTATTACCCCGATTTGCCAACGCACCAGGGCAAATTGGGAAGAGCCGGGTACAGTCCCAGAACTGTCGCATCTAATGTATGTGGCAATTCTGGGCGGCTGCTGACTGATATTGTTAGGCTGGGAAGCTCCCCATAACTAGGAGCTCCCCATCCTGAGAATACCAGCCTTCAGCCGTATGGCTTTATCTGGCTGGTATTAAATTTGGGGGGAACCGCACGCCGTTTTTTTAAATTATTTATTTATTTATTTCTATACTCCATAGTGACAAGCCCACCGGCTGCTGTGATTGGGTGCAGTGAGACACCTGTCACTCAGCGTGGGGGCGTGTCTAACTGCAACCAATCATAGGCGCCTGTGGGCGGGGAAAGTAGGGAATACGAAATTGTTTAATGAGCGGCCGGCTTTTTCAAAATAGTAAAAGCCACCGCAGCAGTGTGAATGCCGTGCAGCGCCGCGCCGGGGATCGGTGAGTATGAGAGAGGAGGGGAAAATGACCGACAGACTGTGAGAGAGGGACAGCGATAGTGACGGACCGACAGAGAGAGAATAGAGACCGAGAGGGAGAGACCGACTGACAGAGAATAATGATTGACAGATATTGTGACACATCACTCGTTTCCAGTGTTTGACTAGCTAGGTCGTTCTGCAGGTCCGGATCGCTATTGCGTCGTTGGCCAGGTTTGCCTCTTTGACAGCTCACCAGAGACTCACCAGAGACTTTGTAGCAATCCCGGCCAGGTTGGGATCGCTGGTGGGATCGCTGAAAGTCTCAGTGTGTAAAGGGGCCTTTATATACTTCTGCTATCTACTCTGTTCCTGTAGGATTATCTCTATGAGGCTTGAAAATACCTTTATTGTTCTTGTAGCTTTGATCGTTCTGGCTGCAGACCGGAATCGGACCAACTGAAGAGGACACATCATTGGTGAGGACTGAGAGGAAAGTGAAGTGGGATCTGGGCATAGAGAAGCAGCCCCGCCACCACCAGTGACGTGCCGTGCTCAGTTGATCCAATTCTGGTCTGCAGCCGGAAGGATCAAAGCTACAACAACAATAAAAGGTATTTACGAGCCTCTTAGAGCAGAGTAGATAGCAGAAGTATATTAGGAGAGTGCTAGTTAGGAAGCGTTAGGACAAAAGAAAGGGGGTCACATTAGTAGTGGAAAGCCTCTTTAATGCTGACTAAGATGGAAAGCACTCCCCAAAATATCCAGTTACTAGTGGTGCACATTGGGTTGTATGCCAAGCACTATTAGATGCATGTAAGCCACCACCATGTAAACTTTGCTAACTTTATACATACCCCTCCAGGTGTAATTGTCACAGTAAATGCCATATTGCTAGCCTAACAAAAAGCACAACACATTCAGAAAAGATCTGGGAGCTGCCTCTTTACAGTTTGCTGCATGCAACTTTCCCTTTCTGTCCTGTGCTCTGTTGTTGAGATTGGAGCATTAATAAGATGTCTGTGCTGCGAAGCACAACAGCACTGACCACTGCTAATCTGGAGCAGTAGAAGTCATAGTGCAGGAGGGTGACATAAATGCTATTATGACACCTCCAGAAGTAAAAATATGCAGATTATATATGTACTATATCTACTTTCATTGTGAAACGTTATATAGATGAAAACACATACTTATGATACGGCACAATTTTGTCTGCTAACTTACCTGCAGCACCCCTCCACCTTTGCTCTCTGGGTAATGATGAAGGAAATGACAAGGGAGGCCCAGCATTTTAGCCAACCAATCCATGACATTCATCTCTAGTTCAGTACACGCAGGGCTGGAAGCCTTATTACAGCAGCATACACAGAAGAAATAAATCAGAAAAGAGAGATCAGACTTGTATATGATCAATTCTTTGCATTACTCTCTTTTCCAGTACTGCATATTAGTGAACAGTTTGAAAAAATACAGCTTTATTGACGGTTTTCTAGAGGTAATGCTCATATAGCCACAGGTTCTATAAAATATCATACAACGAATATGTGATTAATTACAGGACAGGCCATAAATATCAAGATACTTATACACAACCTGTCAGGTAGAAAAATGCTATTAACCTGCAGATATGGGGTTAATATTATTCTGAACCTATCCACTAGCAGAACATTAAACCCCACTGCCAGGAGGAAATGAACTTTAAATCTCCCGGCAGTGTTTGGGTTTCAGTTATGGGGGCGGTGCGGATTCAGTCACTGCTCTGTGTGTGGAGAGTGGTGGCTGTAACCGCTCCCCGCATTGACTGACAGCTTCCTTTATGGCCCCCTTCATACCTCCGTAATAAAAACACACATTTTTCACGGTCCATGGTGTGGGTGCATATGTGTGTGCATGTTCCTTGTGTGTTCAGTGTGTGCTGTCAGTGTGCTATCCGTGTGCTATATGTGATAGCACACGGACAGCAGAAAGTTCTATACTCACCTGTCCCTAGCGCTGCTGCAGCTTCTGGGTCCTCTTTGCACTGAATATTCATGAGCATAATGAGCGGGCCCGGATGAAGTGACAGCAGAACCGAAGACAGCATTGCTGGAGACAGGTGAATATAGAAAATATTTGTATTTCAAAGACACGTGTTTTCTCCGGTACGTGTCACACTGATCACATCAGTGTGAGGATGGCTCAGCTCTTCTGAATCTTGTTTTAGTAAATACTTGCATTGCTAATGAAATAACACCAATACAACTTAAAAATGACCTGAGATATAAGTGAATATCATCCCCCCGATGGGTGATTTGCAGCCGCTGTGAGCTGTACACTATCGCTTATACCCTGCTGCATCAGTCACGATTGGTGTTGACGCTGACCATAGTTATTTAACCCCTTAAATGCTGCTGTCAATAGTTACTATGGCATATGCATGTTTAATAGCGTGTGGGTGCTCCTTTTTAACAGCATCGGCATCATGAGATCATGATTGTGTGGTCCTGATGTTTGTCATAGTAATTCCCAGACAAATAATGGCTCTAGAATCTGCCGGCTATAGTGACCTGTTCATTAGTTAGCAATTAGGTGGTAAAAATAACTTTTTTTTCCTAGTCATGCCACTTGCCATTAATTCCTGAAAAGCAGCTGAAGGGTTATTAAACTATATGACAGCAGTGCTGAATATGTTGAGGGTCGCTGTTTTAAAAATGGTATTACTTTTGGGTGGTTTCCAATATATAAGTCACTTCAAATTTGACTAGGTTCCTAAAAAAATAAGTTTTGTAAATTTCTTTGAAAAAATGAAAAATGACTCCTACAGTTTTAACATTTCTAAAATCCTAACAAAATAAAAGCATTTTACAGATGGCGCTGATGTAAAGCAGAGATGAGGCAAATGTTATTTAGTAACTATTTGTGCCAGATTTGACAAATTTGGCTTTGTCACTAAGGAGTTAAATCTCTGCTTTGCTGTTTCTCTGTTTTGTAAATATATGAATATATTCACAACTTTGTTATTATTATTCTTTTTAAATTGTGTTTAATTCCAAACACACAAATACTGTCCAATCAGTGCTGAAATCATTAAACCTTCGAGGGATACACCTGATTGTGACAAGTGGAATGGTTACGCCCATTTGGCAATTTATTCAAACATTTCCAAGTTGAGAAGCAATAAAAAAAATTCAATGTAGTTTTCCAAAAAACTTTGTTCCTGAAATGCAATTTCGTGAGAAATATAAATATTTACTAAAACAGAGATGTCAGGGGAGCAGACTTGTCTCTTTAAACCATTATATCACTGCAGCAACAATTTCAGAGCTCAATTCCTTGAGAATCAAATTCTAATAAAGACTATATGTCCCGGACAAAGCTCCCTTTTTCATTAGTTTGTGTAAATGGCCAACAAATGTAACTAACATCTTTTTTTTTTATCATAACTTCATTTTTAGTTCAATGCACACCAAAAATGCGGCAAAAACACTGCAAAAAAACACAACTTATTTACTGCCAATAGATCAGGTTTTGCTGCTAAAAAAAGCAGCAAAACTCCCTGTGTGAACATAGCCCAATACATTTAAATTTATTGGGTTTCCTTGCATTGTGTACATGGATTTCTGCAAGTTAACTCAATTGAATGGTGAATGGGACAGTTGTAGAAGTGATACAGTATATATATATATATATATATATATATATATATGATGTAATAACCAATGTTTGTCAGCACTCGCACCTCTATTATTTTTTTTGCAGCGGGGTATTAATAAAAAAAAGTATGTTTGCTACATTAAAAGGATGATGAATAAATGATAAAAACACCTACACTTAAATAAAATAGTATTTGTGCATGAATTTCTACAAGCTGATTCAAATGAATGGGACAGTTATAGAAATTTCTGCAACAAATCTGCCGCATGTGAATATACCATCAAAATGTTGATTATATTTGGATAAGATGCAAAGATACAACTATTTGAACACTATACCATTGTGAACTGATAGTACAACACAGAGATGCATACCACACTATAAGATCCATCAACAGCATCTAACAGAAATCTTTCACATTCCCATTAACTCCAAGGAGATTGATATTTACAGTGTACAGAGTATAAGCAAAGTGACCACAGCAAACCAGCAATGAGGTCATGGTAATAGAGATGACACATGACAAACATTTTCCAATTGCTGATCATAGAAAAAGTGTTATGTCACTATAAGGACAGTCTTGATTATAGAGTCAACATATCAACTAGCGGATGACGTTACATTGTCCAAAGAAGGTGTCACATTTGTAATTTTATGTTATAGAGAAGAGTTGTTGATCGTTAGGTGCAGTTTTTGTTTTCTCCCTCCATACTGCTAATATCTCCATGCATCAAATAGTCACAAAGCTGCAGTAACAATGACAATAAAGGAACAGCATGTCCACTACCCTGTATAAGTGCTGGAAGACACCATGCAACATACCCATGTAAATCCTAAGCAGTTTATAGCATCTGCAAGCATATCTCCGAGTAAGGAAGGCCATGACGTCAGTGCGGGAAAGTATGCATGCATATGGGGACTCTGCCAATGGACAACCTGCAGGAACACAAGACAGAAGTCAAAATATTGCATTATTTGTTGAACTACCAATGAACAAATAGATGGATGGATGGATATAGATAGAGATATGTATGCTAAGACAAGAAAAAGTACTGTACTCATTTTCATTTATATCCTTTTTTATATAAATGTTGAAGGTGTTTTTGTCTGCATAAATGGAAAGATATGCACGAGGTGTCTAGTTGTCAGTAAGTATCCAGATTCACTCTCTCAGGCAGACATACTTGGATATATTCAATTGTGAGAACTGCAATTAACAGAATCAATATAAGAATCCTAAGTCCCTATGATTATATCTTTAAAGTGAGTCTATAGGTTTTTGCCCCCTAATCTGAGAGCAGCATAATGTAAAGACAAAGATCCTGATAACACTGATGTTTCACTTACTGGGCTCCTTGCTATAGTTTTGATACTATCACTGATTTATCTATAGAATGTCAATAGAAAACTAGAAAACCTGCTGTGAGGTTGACAAGCATATTCATGAGCTCTGTACAACCCTGTATATCTGTGTTTATCAAAATGACAGCAAGCAGCCCAGTAAGTGATGCAATGCTGGAATCAGGGTCTCTGCCCCTTCATTATGCTGCTCTCAGATGGGGTAGTGTGTTGTCAAGACTTAAAAAATGGATGACCAATATTTAAACTAGCCACATACAGAACTGTTGGGGTAATGTTGGTTGCGCAGACAGCTTTCTCTCTCTATCTCTCTCGCATCCTCCATACATGAGTGTTCTTCTGAGGGTTTACGTGTTTTTAACAGAGAAAGACAAAAAGTTGCCATCAGACACCTCTGGCAGCAGCGTCTCTCCAATGACAAGAAAAGATTTAGATGTTAAAAATGTAAATTCTAGTCCTTTCAGGGTTTGGCCAACTTTTGTTTAAGGCTGCTTTCACACCTCCGGTTTCTGCAATGCGGTACAATCCGGCACTTTGCAGGAAAATCGCAACCGTTTTTTTTGCTGCCGGTTGAGATTTTCCTGCATAGACTTTAATTAGTGCCGCATTGTGCCGCATGGCCTTGCGTTCCGTCCGGTTTTTGCCGCATGCGGCAGATTTAGCCGATGCAGCGGCTGGATGGAACGTTGCCTGGCACGTTTTTTCGTGCGGCAAAAAAAAACACATCGCGCCGCATTCGGCCGATGTGGCGCATTTTTCAATGCATGCCTATGGCGGCCGGATGCGGCGCGATACGGCAATAACTGCATCTGGCCACCGCATGCGGTTTTTGCCACTGCGCATGCTCAGTAGCATGCCACAAGCGGCAAAAACCGGACTGGCCGCAAAGGAAAAACTTATGCAAAGGATGAGGTGTGTTCACCGCATCCGTTACATAGCTTGCACAGCCGGATTGAGCCGCAGAGCTCAAGCCGGATGTGTGAAAGCAGCCTAACGTGCATTGGAGACTTTTAAATGTGTCATTAAAGGGTTATTCCCATTTTCAAGATCCTATCCCAATATGTAGTAGGCAAACACCTTCAATTGGAAATGTAGTATAGTTCTCCTGATTCACTATGTTGCTTATCTCATGTTCAGGGCATGGCAGGACCTTAGCTATCCATGGTTATTATGACCATGGGCAACTAACTGTGACTATATGTGTGGTCATAACCATGGATACCTAAGGTCCTGCAATGCCCTAAACATGAGGTAAGTGACAGTGAATTAGAAGAACTATACTACATTTCTATTTGAAGGTATTTGCTAAAATTAATATTACACCCACTACATATTAGGATAGCATCTTAGAGATGGGAATACCCCTTTAATATCAGATTGGTGGAGATCCATATGCAGCACCACCAGAGAAGAGCTGATTATATGGTGTATGGAACAAGAACATCATGGCTCTGTACACTGCGCAACGACCGCTCTTGGGTACCGCAGTTGAAATCCCATTTCACATCTAATCAAAGAGTAAGTCATGTCTGGTTGAGAGAGGTCGAATTTCATGGACCTATGTTTTTTTACAACCTATATAACTACTGTATGTCATGAATATAATAGGTTCTGTAAACCCCTTGAAATTTGCGTTTTCAATTTTCAACTGGATTACGCTATAATGGCCAGGTATTAGCCATCATTTAGAGTCAAATATCAATGAGAGGAAGCAATTTACCCCGGGCATGATGATGTCCTCGATGTCTTTGAATATGTTATCCCAACTCTCTGATTCCACAGGAGCACTGTCCGGTAAGAGGGCTTTCATATACCCAGGCTGAACATCCGGATTTACCCGCCTTTCTCTTACTGTGCTGAGATACTGACAGATATAATCTACCAGCTCTTTACCTGGATACAGAGAGAACAAGACCATGAAAAAGAAAAGCTTCAGCGAGATAGTGTATCCCTGTACATAATAATAATAATAATCTTTATTTCTATAGCACCAACATATTCCGCAGCGATTTACAATTCAGGAGGATCATATACAAACAAGTAACAGTTATAGAAAATACAATATTTAAAGGGAAAAAAGACAACCCTGCTCATGAGAGCTTGCAATCTACAATGAGATGGGGGGGACAAAATACTAGGGCTTATTTACAATGACAATCCAGCCATCTCAAGAAAATGGGGGATAGATAATGGCTTCCTGGATCAGTTGGCCAGAGCCTTGAGTTGCATTTGGGTGCCATGGAGTTTGACGTGGGGTAATTTTCTGAGAAGTTGTGGAGGGATTAGGTGAAATTAGTTTGGCTAGGGATTGTGATAGGCCGCCCTAAAAAGATGCGTTTTTAGGGTGCGTCTGAAGCTGAGTAAGTTGTGATCCGTCCTAACTTCTTGGGGTAGAGCGTTCCAGAGGTTTGGTGAAGCTCGGAAGAAGTCTTGGATTCGGGAGTGAGAGGTTCAAATTAGTCTGGATGTTAGTCGAAAGTCATTTGCAGAGCGTAGAGAACGGGTGGGGTGATAGACAGAGATGAGAGTGGAGATGTAGGGGGTGCTGCACTGTGGAGAGCTTTGTGGGTGAGAACAAGCAGTTTGAATTGGATCCTGTGATATATGGGCAGCCAATGCAATGACTGGCACATACATACACTCTTCATATAAATGTACCAAATCCCAGAAAACTTCACATTGATATTCCGACAGCAGCATTTATACATTATATTAACAAACATATTAGTCAAATAATGCTCAGAGTGTAACAAATTCTAAAAAGGTAGTGATGAAGTGAAATAGGGATTTCTAATATGGTATATTATATGTTAGGTAATGTATAAAATGTGTTTGTAAAATGTACAAGGAACACAGTGTAACACAAAAAATAGAACATGGCATTTACTTTAGAAAGACAGCTGAAAATTAAGAAAGATAATTAGATAGATAGATAGATAGATAGATAGAGAAATAAATAGATAATAGATAGATGGAGAGATGATTGATAAAGACAGACAGACAGATAGACAGATAGATAGCAAGAGAGAGATAAATAGATAGATGATTGATAAAGACAGACAGATATAGATAGCTATATGGATAGATATATAGATAGATAGATAGATGGACAGATGGACAGATGGATAGATAGATAGATAGATAGATAGATAGATAGATAGATAGATAGATAGATAGATAGATAGATAGATAGATGGACAGATGGATAGATAGATATAGAGGGATAGACAGATAGATAGATAGATAAATAGATAGATAGATAGATAGATAGATGGATAGATACATATAGAGGGATAGACAGATAGATAGAAATGAGATAAAGTATAGACAGATATAATACATTTTATATATAGATATCTATCATTATCTAATCTGTCGGTATATATTTTATAGATAGATGATAGACAGAATATATTCAATTCTATATAACATACCTCTTTTTCTATATTCTTCTGATTCCATGGCAGAGTACATACAAAGTTGTGAGATCTGGTTGCAGAAGAGCTGTCTGTCTGTCGCTCCCTCTCGATGCTCGGAATATATACCCCAGTTATCTCCTAGCCATACGTCATGTCATGCCTACGTAAACACTTTATCATGTTTCATTTCAGATGCCACTCCATCATGTTGATTGGAAATAAAAGAAACTCTTGAGCATTGTTTACCTTGTCTGTTATCTTTGATGTCTTCAGCTGTATCTACACAGCCAGCCCCATTCATATTCGAATACAGGATACTTGAGGACGGCTTTTTTGCCCATTCTCTTTTAGAATAATCACCTGTTGTAAAAACAGTTAAATATCTATTAGGACTGGTGATATAAACAAGAATGGTTAATAGAATACACAAGGTAGATCATAATATGAATTATTTGTGCCCTGCAAATATAAATATCACTTACGTAAGTAATGCAGTCAAAGGGTGGATACTATTTGATAAATCCTAGACAATGATACTGTGGGTGTATTTTTATGAAATACATACAATGATAATAGCAAACCTGAAAACAAGTGTTTAGTGATGTAACAGTAGACTTTTATTTTTCCACCAGTCTACTGCAATCCCAATGGTGTAAAGAATATGGCCCTTCTGTTAATGCTGCAAAAGTAAGATCCAGGCTTATAACAGTGTAGAAAATGACTTGGCACTCGGATGAGATGAAAAAATAATTTTGATAATTTATTCCAATAAAGTACTAGCATAGACATTTTGATCCTCAATGGACCTTCATCAGTGTGCCATGTTACAGAGGTTGAAAAATGACCTAGATCCATCTAGTTCAACCTTCCTCCACCAGTTCTAATTTGGTCACTAAGTCACTTATAACCAACAATGCTGTGTGTACTGAGGAAATCATCCAGCCCTTTATTAAAAGCTGTTATAGTATCTGCCATTACTACCTCTTGTGGTAGGGCATTCCACAGTCTGACTGCTCTAACTGTAAAGAACCCTTTCCTATTTAGCTGCCGGAATCGCTTTTCTTCCACTCGCAGTGTATGCCCCTTGGTCTTTAGTATTATCTTTGGAAGGAATACGTCATGTGCCAGTCCTTTATATTGACCACACATATATTTATACATATAAATGAGATCTCCTCTGAGACATATTTTTTCTAAGCTAAACATATATAACTTTTTCAGCCTCTCATCATATGGGAGGCCTTCCATTCCTTGTAGTAGTCTAGTTAGCCACCTTTAAAATGACTCTAACTTTTGAATGTCCTTTTTAAAATGTGGAGCCCAAAACTGGATCCCATATTCCACATGTGGCCTTACAAGTGATTTATAGAGGGATAGCAATACGTTGGGATCACGGGATTTAATCTCTCTTTTTATACACCCTAAAATCTTGTTTGCTTTAGCAGCTGCTGCTTGACATTGAGTGCTGCTGCTCAGCTTATTTGTAATGAGAATACCCAAGTCCTTCTCCTGTTCTGTAGTCCCGAGTTTACTTCCAGTTAATGTATACGCAGCTATAGGATTACTCCGTCCTAGGTGCATTACTTTACATTTATCAACATTAAATTTAATTTGCCAAGTGTCTGCCCATTCTCCCATCTTATCTAGATCGTTTTGTAATATTGTACTATCAAGGTCAGTTTTTAATATCCTACAAACACTGTGTGCAGAATTATTAGGCAAGTTGTATTTTAGAGGATTTTTATTTATTATTGATCAACAACTATGTTCTCAATCAACCCAAAAGACTCATAAATATCATAGCTTAATATTTTTGGAAGTTGGAGTGGGTTTTTTTTTAGATTTGGCTATCTTAGGAGGATATCTGTTTGTGCAGGTAACTATTAATGTACAGAATTATTAGGCAACTTAATAAAAAACAAATATATTCCCATCTCACTTGTTTATTTTCACCAGGTAAACCAATATAACTGCATACAATTTAGAAATAAACATTTCTGACATGCAAAAACAAAACCCAGAAAAATGATTGACCAATATAGCCACCTTTCTTTATGATGACACTCAACAGCCTACCATCCATAGATTCTGTCAGTTGCTTGATCTGTTTACGATCAACATTGCGTGCAGCAGCCACCACAGCCTCCCAGACACTGTTCCGAGAGGTGTACTGTTTTCCCTTCCTGTAGATCTTACATTTTAAGAAGGACCACAAATTCTCTTTGTGGTTCAGATCAGGTGAACATTATTTTTTTCATCTTTTAGACCTTTACTGGCCAGCCACACTGTTATGAATTTGGAAACATGTGATGGAGCATTGTCCTGCATGAAAATCATGTTTTTCTTGAACTTCTTCCTGTACCACTGCTTGAAGAAGTTGTCTTCCAGCAACTGGCAGTAGGTCTGGGAGTTGAGCTTCACTCCATCCTCAACCCGAAAAGGTCCCACAAGTTCATATTTGATGATACCAGCCCATACCAGTGCCCCACCTCCACCTTGCTGGCGTCTGAGTCGGAGTGGAGCTCTCTGCCCTTTACTGATCCAGCCTCTGACCCATCCATCTGGCCCATCAAGAGTCACTCTCATTTCATCAGTCCATAAAACCTTTGAAAAATCAGTTTTAAGATATTTCTTGGCCCAGTCTTGATGTTATATCTTATGTTTCTTGTTCAAAGGTGGTCGTTTTTCAGCCTTCCTTACCTTGGCCATGTCCCTGGGTCTGTCACACCTTGTGCTTTTTGATACTGCAGTAACGTTGCATCTCTGAAATATGGCTAAACTGGTGGCAAATGCCATCTTGGCAGCTTCAGGCTTGATTTTCCTCAATTCATGGGCAGTTATTTTGCGCCTTTTTGCGACTTCTTTGCTTCTTGCGACCCTGTTGGCTATTTGCCATGAAACACTTGATTCTTTGGTGATCACGCTTCAAAAGTTTGGCAATTTCAAGACTGCTGCATCCCTCTGCAAGATATCTCACAATTTTGGACTTTTCAGAGCCCATCAAATCTCTCTTCTGACCCATTTTGCCAAAGGAAAGGAAGTTGCCTAATAATTTAGCACATCTTACATAGGGTGTTGATGTCATTACACCACACCCCTCCTCATTACAGAGATGCACATCACCTGATTTACTTAATTGGTAGTTGGCTCTCAAGCCTATACAGCTTGGAGTAGGACAACATTTATAAAAAGTAATGTGATCAAAATACTCATTTGCCTAATAATTCTGCACACAGTGTAGTTTGGTGTCATCAGCAAAGATTGACACTTTACTATCAATCCCATCCACAAGGTCATTAATCAAGAGATTAAAAAGAATCAGTCCTAACATAGATCCCTGCGGTACCCCACTGCTGAGTATAGCCCATTTAGAGAATGTACGATTTATGACTAGTCTTTGTTTCCTATCTTTTAGCCAATTCCTTACCCAGTTGCATATAGTTTCCGCTAGTCCTTGCTTCTGGAGCTTTAGTATAAGGCTATATTGTGGTACAGTATCAAATGACTTTGCAAAATCCAAATAAATCATATCAGCTGCATTACCAATATCCAGATTTGCACTTACCCCCTCTTAGAACCCCAACTGGTTGGTTGGACATGACTTATCTTTCATGAATCCATGCAGTCTGTCAGTTATTATATTATTTTCTCCAATATATTTTTGTATGTCATCCCTTAAAATGCCCTCAAAAACTTTGCATACTACCAGGGGCGTAACGATCGCGGTCACATAGGTCACTACTGCAACTGGGCCTGGCAGCCACTCTGCAGAGCCGGAACCTCTCTGTAAGAGAGGAGATGCGCTCTTCAGTGTCCAACCACGCGGCCGCCAGTGGGCCGGGCTGTGAGCCAAGGGGGCCCAGTGTCAGCAGGGGGGGCAGAAGGGCTCCTGACCTGGAGAGGCCCACCATTCAATTCTGAACTGCGGCAGAGCAGATGTGCTCCTGCACAAAAGACAGAATCCATCCTGCCAGGACCTGCGATGATGTCATGCCCATGTGACTGTGTGGGAGGAGACACAGGTTTGCCGGGCAAAAAGCATCAGAAGATATCGATTCCTGAAAGAGATTTGGACACATAACTGGTAATGAGAAAAAAAGGGGACATGACGGGGAGGGAGGGCTGCAGGGTGAGTGGCATATGAGGGGTGCAGACTGTGACAGAAGGATGTGAAAGGGTGAAGAGTGTTTGAGAGAGGGGTAAGTTGGTGTAAAGACTGTGTGAGATATGTGGGGCAGGGTGTGAGACATATGGGGGTGTAGTGTGTGTGATATTGTTGGTGCAGGCTGTATAGGGAGCAGGGTGTGTGAGATATGGGGGTGTAGTGTGTGCGATATGGGAGGTGCAGGCTGTATGGGGAGCAGGGTGTGTGACATACGGGGGTGTAGTGTGTGCGATATGGGAGGTGCAGGCTGTATGGGGAGCAGGGTGTGTGACATATGGGTGATGTAGTGTGTGTGATATGGGGGGTGCAGGCTGTATGGGGAGCAGGGTATGTGAGATATGGGGGTGTAGTGTGTATGATATGGGGGGTGCAAGCTGTATGAGGAGCAGGGTGTGTGACATATGGGGGTGTAGTGTGTGTGATATGGGGGGTGCAAGCTGTATGAGGAGCAGGGTGTGTGACATATGGGGGTGTAGTGTGTGTGAAATGGGGGTGCAGGCAGTATGGGGAGCAGGGTGTGTGACATGGGAGTGTAGTGTGTGTGATATGGGGGGTGCAGGCTGTATGGGGAGCAGGGTGTGTGACATATGGGGGTGTAGTGTGTGCGATATGGGAGGTGCAGGCTGTATGGGGAGCAGGGTGTGTGACATATGGGTGATGTAGTGTGTGTGATATGGGGGGTGCAGGCTGTATGGGGAGCAGGGTATGTGAGATATGGGGGTGTAGTGTGTGTGATATGCAGGGTGCAGGCTGTATGGGGAGCAGGGCGTGTGACATATGGGGGTGTTGTGTGTGTGATATGGGGGGTGTAGGCAGGCTGTATGGGGAGCAGGGTGTGTGACATATGGGGATGTAGTGTGTGTGATATGGGGGGTGCAGGCTGTATGGGGAGCAGGGTGTGTGAGATAGAGCACCACAAAGGAGGTAGAGATGAGGGATAAGGTGAGTCCATCGTGGAGCTGGAGATGTAAGGGACGTTTACTGTAGAGTGGAGGGGGGGGAATAGGGGTGTTCACACTGTATACAAAGTGATGGCATATTATGGGAGGCAGTAAGGACAGTGTGAGGCCACAGTATGAGGGGAGCAGTATATGAAGGACAATGTGAGGGAACATTGTGGAGACTGTACGGTGTGAAAAGGGGGCACAATATGGAGAGGGGGCCATGTGGCGAGGAGCATGGAAGATGTAACAGTGTGGAGGCCATTGCTTATATCGCAGGTCCTGCCGAATGTCAGTATACTCACTATATATAAGAATAAGGCTGCACATCAAACTTAGATAATGGTATAATGCCTCAAGCATATGGAAAAATATTGGAATATACAATGAAAAATGCTACTTGCTAATTTGAACATGTGAATAATGAATTGCATACCTGCTATGAATATTAGGAAAAAGGAGATATTTAGCAATCGCATTGATCAATGTAACTGAGCCCCAAAACCTCGTCAAGGTATATCTCTATATTGGGGTCCCTAGCTCTGTGACCCTAACTGTGTGTCATCTCATTGCAATTAAAAACTGCTATGGGTGGAGAGGGGTAACTAAGGACTTTCTTATATAGGAGATGGAAAAAACATGGCCGAAAGGGGCGGAGCTGTGTTCACATTCAGAAAAAAAAAAAAACTACATATAACTGAATAGGATAACTGAAGTGAGCACTAATATATATATATGAGTGCAAGCCAAAAATACATACTATATATAAGAATAAGGCTGCACATCAAACTTAGATAATGGTATAATGCCTCAAGCATATGGAAAAATATTGGAATATACAATGAAAAATGCTACTTGCTAATTTGAACATGTGAATAATGAATTGCATACCTGCTATGAATATTAGGAAAAAGGAGATATTTAGCAATCGCATTGATCAATGTAACTGAGCCCCAAAACCTCGTCAAGGTATATCTCTATATTGGGGTCCCTAGCTCTGTGACCCTAACTGTGTGTCATCTCATTGCAATTAAAAACTGCTATGGGTGGAGAGGGTCACAGAGCTAGGGACCCCAATATAGAGATATACCTTGACGAGGTTTTGGGGCTCAGTTACATTGATCAATGCGATTGCTAAATATCTCCTTTTTCCTAATATTCATAGCAGGTATGCAATTCATTATTCACATGTTCAAATTAGCAAGTAGCATTTTTCATTGTATATTCCAATATTTTTCCATATTCTTGAGGCATTATACCATTATCTAAGTTTGATGTGCAGCCTTATTCTTATATATAGTATGTATTTTTGGCTTGCACTCATATATATATATTAGTGCTCACTTCAGTTATCCTATTCAGTTATATGTAGTTTTTTGTTTTTTTTTTCTGAATGGGAACACAGCTCCGCCCCTTTCGGCCATGTTTTTTCCATCTCCTATATAAGAAAGTCCTTAGTTACCCCTCTCCACCCATAGCAGTTTTTAATTGCAATGAGATGACACACAGTTAGGGTCACAGAGCTAGGGACCCCAATATAGAGATATACCTTGACGAGGTTTTGGGGCTCAGTTACATTGATCAATGCGATTGCTAAATATCTCCTTTTTCCTAATATTCATAGCAGGTATGCAATTCATTATTCACATGTTCAAATTAGCAAGTAGCATTTTTCATTGTATATTCCAATATTTTTCCATATGCTTGAGGCATTATACCATTATCTAAGTTTGATGTGCAGCCTTATTCTTATATATAGTATGTATTTTTGGCTTGCACTCATATATATATATTAGTGCTCACTTCAGTTATCCTATTCAGTATACTCACTGGCGGCTGCTGCGGGCAGCCAGCGGTGAGTTCCGCACATGTCAGCTGATTTGAACAGCTGACATGTGCGGCTATCAGACATGAGTGGATCCGCACTCCACCCGTGCCTGTTAACCCCTTACACCATGCTGTCAATGTCACAGCGCGCTTTACATCCCAGCCGCGGTAAGCTCTCACTTAGTCGGCAGAATCGGAAGTCACGTGACATGATCACGTAGAGCCGATTGTTGCCATGGTAGCAAAGAGTCATGTGATGACTCCTGTAGCTATCATGTCATGAGTCAGTTCCTCTTACACCTGGCAGACTGCTGTGTGTGAGAGGAGAGCAGCTTTTCTGCAGATCAGAGCAATGCAGCAGGGGGACTAGTAGAATATATATATATATATATATATATATATATATATATAAAATATATATATATATATATATATAAAAATAATTAAAAAAAGGTTTTAAAAAAATGAAAAACCTAAATCTTCAAATCACCTCCCCATTCGCCCCATTAAAAATTAAAGGATTACAAAAATATACACAGATTTGGTGTTGCAGCGTTCAGAAATGCCCGATCTATCAAAATTTAAAATCAATTAATCTGATTGGTAAACGGTGTAGCGGCAAAAAAATCCAAATGTCAAATTACATTTTTAGGTCACTACAAATTTTGCGCAAAATGCAATAACAAGCGATCAAAACATAGCATCTGCCAAAAATGGTACCATTAAAAAAATCAACTCGAGACGCAAAAGTTAAGCCGTCACTGAGCTATAGATCCTGAAAAATGAGAGCGCTATGGTTTTTGGAAAATGGCGCAAAAAATGCCCAACTTTTTTTGGACAAATGTCTGGTTTTTTTAACCCCTTAGATAACAGTAAACCTATACATGTTTGGTGTCAACAAACTCGCACCGACCTGAGGCATCAGAGCGACACATCAGTTTTACCATATAGTGAACATAATGAATAAAATATCCTAAAAACAATCGTGCAATCATACTTTCTTTTGCAATTTTTCCGCACTAGGAATTTTTTTGCCATTTTTCAGTACACTATATGGTAAAAAGTATGGTTTCATTTAAAAGTGCAACACGTCCTGCAAAAAATAAGCCTTCATATGGCAAGATTGTGGGGGCCATGTATCATAAGGGGGACAATGCGGGGTTACTTTTTTGTCAGGGGCATAGTTATTTAGTGCACAGCATGTATGGATATTTTTTATTTAGGTGTAATAACGGCACTGTTATTTTTTAGGGCATTGTGTTAGGATATGTTGTGGAAAACCAGAGAAGACGGAAGTCCGGGGAGACGAGTTGTGGTTGTCCAAAGTCATTATGGCATCTGGACCAGATGAAGAAGAATGGGATGAGACCATTACAATCTGAGAAGAAGTCACCAATACGGTACCTGGATCTAAGGGAGCATTTATACTGGACAATCGCCTCCTTTAAAGGGAATCTGTCACCAGGATTTGCTCCCCCATGTGAGAGCGGCATAATGTAGAGACATATACCCTGATTCCAGTGACATGTCACTTACTGAACGGTTTGCTGTCATTTTGATAAAATCAATGTTTTCTCTGCTGCAGATAAAAGCTCTTGAATATGTTGGACTACCTGGCAATAGGCCAAGTAATCCTGTAATGATAATCTGCTGCTGATTAATCAGTGATTTTATCAAAACTACACTAAGCAGCCCAGTAAGTGACACATCGCTGGAATCAGGATCTCTGCCCCTATGTTATGCTGCTCTCAGATTAGAGAGCAAAAACCTGCTGACAGATTCCCTTTAACTGATTGTTGACCGTTTGGTTATACGAAGCCGATCGGCAGTTGTTTAATGGCCTGCGACTGCAGACTAGTGAATCTTCATTGCATGCGCACAGCGAGCTGTCAGGGTTTTCCAGTGAGGGCGGTGAGAGGTGCCGTCATGTGACCACAAGTGTGCGATTTGCATACTTGTGGCCACGTCTGCATGAGGCTTTAGACTCACTTACTGGTAGGGGCCGCATGAGCACCATCTACGGCCCTGCCGCTACACTTAACTGTATCATTGTGCACATGCACGCTGCAATTTGTTTTTTCCAGACCACTTAGTCCGAGTACAAAATTGAACATAACCACTGCCTCATTGGATAACATTGGTCCGAGTGCAATCCAATGTTTTGTCAGATCGCACTTGGACCAAAGATGCGGGTATCTACACAAGCTCTTATGATGTGACACCATAGTTGTAAAAATGTTTACCTGGTTACAGGCCACTCAGAAGTTTTCCCCCTCTGAGCTGAAACCCTAGTTATGCCTCTGGTGAGTACGTTTTTATTTTTCTTGTTGAATGATCCCTGGTACAGTCAGTTCTTTGGTGAACACTGATGCAAAGTGCCTGTTTAATATCTCAGTCTTTTGTTTGTCCTCTATAACTAACATGTTATTATATTTTAAGGGGCCGATACTATGCTTTGTTTTCTTTTTGGCATTAATGTATTTATAAAAGATTTTGGGATTTATTTTAATGTCCTTGGCAATTTTTGTTTCAGTAGCTAATTTTGCTTGCTTGATTTCTTTTTTGCATTTCCTATTGATATCTTTATACTTCTGAAATCCTATTTCTCTATTCTCAGCCTTCAAGAGGTTAAACCCCCTTTGTTTTTGTTTTATTATACTTTGTACAGTCTTATTTATCCATAGTGGTTTATTTTTATTCCTGGAAGTTTTATTACCAGAGGGTATAAGTTTTTTTACAGGACTCTAGTAATATATCCTTAAACTTACCCCATTTATGTTTGGTATCCTAAGTAACCATAACATTGTACCAATCTACAGAATTAAGCTTTTCCCTTAATTTGTTGAAATCAGCTTTCCTAAAATTCCAGGTTTTAGCATTTGCTCTTTAAAATGTTATATTGAATATTACTTTGAAGCTTACCATATTATGATAGCTGGTGCCCAAATGCTCCCGGACCTGTAGATCTGAAATTGTATCTTGTCTATTTGACAGGACCAGATGTAGCAAATTATCTCCCCTGGTCGGTTCATCTACTAACTGAGAGAGATACTGTAATTGTCTTGAATTGAAGATAAGAACTTACCACTTTTAGCACAACCAGAAGATTCTATGTCCCACTGAATGTCTGGATAGTTGAAATCCCCCATAATAAGAATCCGATTATTATTATTATTATTATTATTATTATTATTAGCTGCCTTTTCAATTTGTTGCAGCATTTCACCCTCTACCTGTTCAGGTATGTTTGGAGGCGTATAGCAAACTCCAAACTCCATGTGTAACTGCGGAGGAAAGTGTCAGTCAATGAGCACTATGTGAGCATCACGGTATCCACTGTTGTAGTGAGCGATTATCACTTTATTGGATTATCACTGTAGTTCTAAGGTTGATCACAATCCAAGTAAAAATGATAACCCACAAAAATACATTATATTGTAACAATTTACTGTAATAACAGGTTGTACACATTTAATTAAATTCTCTAATGCAAATGCGGTTACCCAAATTAGAGATGAGTGAACCTGAGGTTCGGCTTTCAAAATTTAAAAATCAAGGTTTGGAGTTTGGATGCTTTGCGTGCGAACATAACTCGCGCGTGTATAGCTGTGCTCAAGTACGCTTGGTGTTCAGCCCAGTGTGAGCCGCTTGCAGTGTTTGAACAACTCGCACTGGGGGTAACAACAGCGTGATTGCATTTGTGTGCAACCCCCACATTTTTTTTAAAAAAGCCTGCCCAGCCACAGGCTGCACTTCAATGGGGAGAGTGCAGCTGTGCTGGGGGAGAAAATGGTCAGATGGATGAAGGAGCTTTTAAACTAGGATCTGGGGGGAGGGAGGGTAGTGGAGCAAATAAGGGGATAGATTGAGCAGATAGAGACAGTGAGACAGTAGGGGGTCAATGAAGGAATGGGGGGGCTGGGACATGCAAGGAACGTAGGGAGGCTAGGAGTAAGGAATGCGTTAATAGTATTAAATGTCTACTGGCAAATGCAAGAAGTGTTGCAAACAAAATTAATGAATTGGAGACTCTTATGTCAACCATGGATTATGATGTGGTTGGTAGGGGTGGGCAATCCCCCCGATGGTTGGGATCGGGGAGACTCGGACGATCATTTTGTAAAGATCGGGATCAAGATAACACGATCTTGTGTCCCGATCACCAATCTTTGACTTCACAGTTATTGGATGGGGCTGTAAAATAAAGTATACAGTTAATAAGAATCATTGTCATTATACTTACAGGTCCCGCGACGTGTCCTGCAGACTCTGTCCCCCACCGCTTCTGCTGCCGAGTACGATCATCACTGTGCCGCCCAGTAACAAAAGGACCTTCCATGATGTAATAGCATGTGACCAGTCACGTGTGAATGCTGTATTATCTCATTGGCTACAGACCGGTCACATATCTATGATGTCTTGCTAAGTCCTGTCAGTGCATCTCGCCGGTACGCGGTGCTCGCCCAAGCATCTCAGTACTCGGTATACTCGGTGAGTGCTGTGTACCAAAGAGATGCTCGGCCACATGCTCAGCTCCCCGTCCCTGCATGTAGGCGCTCTTTACAGAGTCAGCCCACATGCAGAGATTAGCTGCCACAGATGGTGAAACGCGGTGTCGGGAATCAGGAGATCGGAGATCACCGTTGCTATAGTAACCCACCCGTCAGCTTACTGTGGCAGCGGTGACATCACCGCTTACCAACCCATAGCCTCTGCTCACTCATTGAGTGATTACACAGCACAGGGGAGCAGAAGTGTTCTTCCTCCCCTGTGCTGTCTGATATAGCAGAGCTGCATGGGTTGAAGAAGACAGAAGACCAGGATCGTGGAGGGGTGAGAGGGAGTAATAAACATGGAGTCCATAATGTGTCTGTGTATTTATTTATAATAAAGTATTTTTTCTTGGTGTGGTGTCTTTTTTTTAATCCTTTATTGGAGATTCTTAATGGCCGGGTCAAATTTGGGATGACAGTAAGAATCTCGGGCTTAATACTAGCTGGTAAAACAAAGCTGGTATTAACTCCTTATTACCCAGTGTGCCACCCAGCACCAGGGCCACTGGAAGAGTTGGATACAGCGTCAGAAGATGGCGCTTCTATGAAAGCGCCATTTTCTGGGGCAGCTGCAGACTGCAATTCTCAGCGGGGAGGGCCAAGAAAGCCATCCTGCATTGTGGATTCTAATCCCAAGCTGCCTAGTTGTACCTGACTGGATACAAAAATTGGGCAAAGCCCACGTCGGGCTTTTTTAAAATTATTTCATGAACTTCATGAAATAATTAAAAAAAGGGCTTCCCTATATTTTTGGTTCCCAGCCAGGTACAAATAGGCAGCTAGGGGTTGGGGGCAGCCTGTACCTGCCTGTTGCACCAGGTTACCATACAAAAAAATAGTGAAGCCCACGTCATTTTTTTTTTTTTTATTTTAGTTTTTAGTTTTTGGGCAAAAAAATAAAAAAAACGGCTTCCCTGATTTTCCATTGCCACTGATGGTAACAGCAAGCACTGGGGGTTAGCAGCCAGTAGCTGCTTGGATTACTCTTAGCTAGCAATAGAAAATGCAGCGGGAGCCAACGCTTTTTTTTTAATTATTTTTGTTAAATAACTAAAAAAAATGTGCTTCCCTGTATTTTGATTGCCAGCCAAGGTAAAGCCAGACAGATGGGGGTAGCAGCCCGTAGCCATCTGCTTTATTGCTTTCTGTGCGCTGAGAAACAAAAATACCGCGGAGCGCTACGTAATCTCATCTTTTTATACTCGCTTGTAATGGGGTTGGTGCCTCAGGATTGGAGGATTGCTGATGTGGTACCGATATTTAAGAAAGGTAAGAAGGTGGATCCAGGCAACTATTGTCAAGTAAGCCTGACATCAGTAATATGCAAAGTTTTTGAGGGCATTTTAAGGGATAATATGCAAAAATATATTGCAGAAAATAATATAATAACTGACAAACATCATTGAGCCATGAACGATAAGTCATGTCTAACCAACCTGTTGGGGTTCTATGAGGGGGTAAGTGCAAATCTGGATATTGGTAATGTAGCTGATGTGATTTATTTGGACTTTGGAAAGGCATTTGATACTGTACCACATAATAGCCTTTACTAAAGCTCCAGAAGCAAGGACTAGCGGAAACTATTTGCAACTGGGTAAGGAATTGGCTAAACGATAGGAAACAAAGAGTAGTCATAAATGTTACATTCTCTAAATGGGCTATAGTGAGAAGTGGGGTGCCACAGGGATCTGTGCTAGGACCGATTCTTTTTAATCTTTTTATTAATGATCTTGTGGATGGGATTGATAGTAAAGTGTCAGTCTTTGCTGATGACACCAAACTATGTGGGATATTAAAAACTGACCTTGATAGTACAATATTACAAAGCGATTTAGATAAGATGTCAGAATAGGCAGATACTTGGCAAATGAGATTTAATGTTGATAAATATAAAGTAATGCACCTAGGACGGAGTAATCCTATATATACGTATACATTAAATGGAAGTAAACTCGGGACTACAGAACAGGAGAAGGACTTGGGTATTCTCATTACAAATAAGCTTAGCAGCAGAACTCAATGTCAAGCAGCAGCTGCTAAAGCAAACAAGATTTTAGGGTGTATAAAAAAAAGAAAAAAAAAGAGGAAAAAAACAGTAAAAATCAAAGGAAAAAATAAAGCAGGTTTGTTGTTTTCCTTTTTTTCATTTTTTTAATACAATTGTTTTTAATGTGATGTATTTTAACGTTTCTACTCATCGGGACATTGTCTATCTGTGTTTTCTATATCTTGCAATATATGACATTTCAGTTACTATAGTTTATTAGAATCCTGCTGATTTTTTTTTAAAATCACGCAGGCTAATCTAAAGACGATCATATGACATTACGGATATATATAGGGGCCATGTAGCAGCTCCATGTATTGTTGATTTTATCTGTAGTCCTGATGAAGGAGGCTCCACAACAGTATCACAGACCTGCCTATTGTGTTCCTTGGTCTTCATGATGCTATCTCCGTTTTAAACAGAACACTGAGACTATGACAGAGCAGGTGCATTTATACGGAGACTTGATTACACACAGGTGGCTTATACAGTATTTATCATTATCAGTCATTTAGGACAACATTGGATCATTCAGAGATCCTCAATGAACTTCTGCAGTGAGTTTGCTGCACTGAAAGTAAAGGGGCCGAGATGTCTGTCTTCTTGCCACTCTTCCATAAAGGACAGATTTGTGTAGTGTACGACTGATTGTTGTCGTATGGACAGACTCTCCCACCCCAGCTGTAGATCTCTGCATTTCATCCAGAGTGATGATGGGCCTCTTTGCTGCATCTCTGATCAGTCTTCTCCTTGTTTGAGATTAAATTTTTGAGGGACGGCCGGGTGCTGGTAGATTTGCAGTGGTATGATACTCCTTCTATTTCAATATGATCGCTTGCACAGTGCTTCTTGGGATGTTTAAAGTTGTGGAAATCTTTTTGTAACAAAATCCAGATTTAGACTTCTCCACAACAGTATCATGGACCTGCCTGTTGTGTTCCTTGGTCTTCATGATGCTATCTGCGCTTTAAACAGAACACTGAGACTATCACAGAGCAGATGCATTTATACGGAGACTTGATTACACACAAGAGACTTATATTTATCATCATCAGTCATTTAGGACAACATTGGATCATTCAGAGATCCTCAATTAACTTTTGGAGTGAGTTTGCTGCACTGAAAGTAAAGGGGCCGAATAATATTGCATGCCCCACTTTTCAGTTATTTATTTTTTAAAAAAGTTTAAAATAAGCAATAAATTTCGTTCAACTTCACAATTGTGTCCCACTTGTTGTTGATTCTTCACCTTAACATTAAAATTTTTATCTTTATGTTTGAGGCCTGAAATGTGGGAAAAGGTTGACAAATTCATGGGGGCCGAATACTTTTGCAAGGCACTGTATATTACAAATGTTAAATACTATGATTCCCGTTGATCTAGATGTTACAACATATCCAACAACATCATTGTTCTAAAGGAGTCCCTTGAGAATGTATTCAGCCCCCTTGAATTTTTCAACCTTTTCCCACATTTCAGGCTTCAAACATAAAGATAAAAATGTTAATGTTATGGTGAAGAATCAACAACAAGTGGGACACAATTGTGAAGTAAAAGAAATGTATTGCTTATTTTAAACTTTTTTAAAAAATAAATAACTGAAAAGTGGAGCGTGCAATATTATTCATCCCCTTTTCTTTCAGTGCAGCAAACTCACTCTAGAAGTTCATTAAGGATCTCTTAATGATCCAATGTGTTCCTAAATGACTGATGATGATAAATATAATCCACTCGTGTGTAATCAAGTCTCTGTATAAATGCACCTGCACTGTCATAGGCTCAGTGTTCTGTTTAAAGTGCAGATAGTAACTAGGGCTGAGCGGATCCGGACTATAAAAGTCCGGATCCGCGCGGTTTCAGTGCCGGACCTGGGCGCGGGAATCCGGGTGCATGATCCGGATTCGTCAATTAATAAAAATGAACAAAACAAGAAATAAATTAGATTTTCATACTTACCGAGACTCGGTGTCATGGCGGCACAGTTCTTCCATGTCGTGCATTCACTTCCTGTACTGTCCATCGCATACAGAAAGCTTTCCATGTTTTCCCCGCCCACTGGCTGTCCTCTCATCTGTAACTGGTTCCAGGTTGACGCGCCCCCAGCCTGTGAAAAGCTCTGTCTGCAGTCATCGCTTATAGCGGCTAAGTAATAGGCTGCACTCAGAGCTGGCAGTCGTGCTCTACGGCTGCTCTCTCTGAGATGTAGCAGAGCTGGATGTGTCGTCGTGGGACCTCCTGTGGATTACGCTGGACCTGGAGGGCTGTGTTGGGGGTTAATAAAGTGGTGAAGGAGTGTGCGTTTTGTACTTTATTTCAAATAAAGGATTTTTCTCTGTGTCTGTTTATTTACATTCACTTACAGGTTTGTGATGAGGGTATCTGATAGATGCCTGTGCCATCACAAACCTAGGGTTTAGTAGCAGCTGTGCGCCACTATTAACCCCTGCTATTAACCCGATTTGCACTGCAATTGTTTTTAATGTGATGTATTTTAAAGTTTCTACTCATCGGGACATTGTCTATCTGTGTTTTCTATATCTTGCAATGTATGACATTTCAGTTACTATAGTTTATTAGAATCCCGCTGATTTTTTTTTTAAATCACGCAGGCTAATCTAAAGACGATCATATGACATTACGGATATATATAAGGGCCATGTAGCAGCTCCATGTATTGTTGATTTTATCTGTAGTCATGATGAAGGAGGCTCCACAACAGTATCACGGACCTGCCTATTGTGTTCCTTGGTCTTCATGATGCTATCTGCGTTTTAAACAGAACACTGAGACTATGACAGAGCAGGTGCATTTATACGGAGACTTGATTACACACAGGTGGCTTATACAGTATTTATCATTATCAGTCATTTAGGACAACATTGGATCATTCAGAGATCCTCAATGAACTTCTGCAGTGAGTTTGCTGCACTGAAAGTAAAGGGGCCGAGATGTCTGTCTTCTTGCCACTCTTCCATAAAGGCCAGATTTTTGTAGTGTACGACTGATTGTTGTCGTATGGACAGACTCTCCCACCCCAGCTGTAGATCTCTGCATTTCATCCAGAGTGATGATGGGCCTCTTTGCTGCATCTCTGATCAGTCTTCTCCTTGTTTGAGATTAAATTTTTGAGGGACGGCCGGGTGCTGGTAGATTTGCAGTGGTATGATACTCCTTCTATTTCAATATGATCGCTTGCACAGTGCTTCTTGGGATGTTTAAAGTTGTGGAAATCTTTTTGTAACCAAATCCAGATTTAGACTTCTCCACAACAGTATCATGGACCTGCCTGTTGTGTTCCTTGGTCTTCATGATGCTATCTGCGCTTTAAACAGAACACTGAGACTATCACAGAGCAGATGCATTTATACGGAGACTTGATTACACACAGGAGACTTATATTTATCATCATCAGTCATTTAGGACAACATTGGATCATTCAGAGATCCTCAATTAACTTTTGGAGTGAGTTTGCTGCACTGAAAGTAAAGGGGCCGAATAATATTGCATGCCCCACTTTTCAGTTATTTATTTTTTAAAAAAGTTTAAAATAAGCAATAAATTTCGTTCAACTTCACAATTGTGTCCCACTTGTTGTTGATTCTTCACCTTAACATTAAAATTTTTATCTTTATGTTTGAAGCCTGAAATGTGGGAAAAGGTTGACAAATTCATGGGGGCCGAATACTTTTGCAAGGCACTGTATATTACAAATGTTAAATACTATGATTCCCGTTGATCTAGATGTTACAACATATCCAACAACATCATTGTTCTAAAGGAGTCCCTTGAGAATGTATTCAGCCCCCTTGAATTTTTCAACCTTTTCCCACATTTCAGGCTTCAAACATAAAGATAAAAATGTTAATGTTATGGTGAAGAATCAACAACAAGTGGGACACAATTGTGAAGTAAAAGAAATGTATTGCTTATTTTAAACTTTTTTAAAAAATCAATAACTGAAAAGTGGAGCGTGCAATATTATTCATCCCCTTTTCTTTCAGTGCAGCAAACTCACTCTAGAAGTTCATTAAGGATCTCTTAATGATCCAATGTGTTCCTAAATGACTGATGATGATAAATATAATCCACTCGTGTGTAATCAAGTCTCTGTATAAATGCACCTGCACTGTCATAGGCTCAGTGTTCTGTTTAAAGTGCAGATAGTAACTAGGGCTGAGCGGATCCGGACTATAAAAGTCCGGATCCGCGCGGTTTCAGTGCCGGACCTGGGCGCGGGAATCCGGGTGCATGATCCGGATTCGTCAATTAATAAAAATGAACAAAACAAGAAATAAATTAGATTTTCATACTTACCGAGACTCGGTGTCATGGCGGCACAGTTCTTCCATGTCGTGCATTCACTTCCTGTACTGTCCATCGCATACAGAAAGCTTTCCATGTTTTCCCCGCCCACTGGCTGTCCTCTCATCTGTAACTGGTTCCAGGTTGACGCGCCCCCAGCCTGTGAAAAGCTCTGTCTGCAGTCATCGCTTATAGCGGCTAAGTAATAGGCTGCACTCAGAGCTGGCAGTCGTGCTCTACGGCTGCTCTCTCTGAGATGTAGCAGAGCTGGATGTGTCGTCGTGGGACCTCCTGTGGATTACGCTGGACCTGGAGGGCTGTGTTGGGGGTTAATAAAGTGGTGAAGGAGGGTGCGTTTTGTACTTTATTTCAAATAAAGGATTTTTCTCTGTGTCTGTTTATTTACATTCACTTACAGGTTTGTGATGAGGGTATCTGATAGATGCCTGTGCCATCACAAACCTAGGGTTTAGTAGCAGCTGTGCGCCACTATTAACCCCTGCTATTAACCCGATTTGCACTGCAATTGTTTTTAATGTGATGTATTTTAAAGTTTCTACTCATCGGGACATTGTCTATCTGTGTTTTCTATATCTTGCAATGTATGACATTTCAGTTACTATAGTTTATTAGAATCCCGCTGATTTTTTTTTTAAATCACGCAGGCTAATCTAAAGACGATCATATGACATTACGGATATATATAAGGGCCATGTAGCAGCTCCATGTATTGTTGATTTTATCTGTAGTCATGATGAAGGAGGCTCCACAACAGTATCACGGACCTGCCTATTGTGTTCCTTGGTCTTCATGATGCTATCTGCGTTTTAAACAGAACACTGAGACTATGACAGAGCAGGTGCATTTATACGGAGACTTGATTACACACAGGTGGCTTATACAGTATTTATCATTATCAGTCATTTAGGACAACATTGGATCATTCAGAGATCCTCAATGAACTTCTGCAGTGAGTTTGCTGCACTGAAAGTAAAGGGGCCGAGATGTCTGTCTTCTTGCCACTCTTCCATAAAGGCCAGATTTGTGTAGTGTACGACTGATTGTTGTCGTATGGACAGACTCTCCCACCCCAGCTGTAGATCTCTGCATTTCATCCAGAGTGATGATGGGCCTCTTTGCTGCATCTCTGATCAGTCTTCTCCTTGTTTGAGATTAAATTTTTGAGGGACGGCCGGGTGCTGGTAGATTTGCAGTGGTATGATACTCCTTCTATTTCAATATGATCGCTTGCACAGTGCTTCTTGGGATGTTTAAAGTTGTGGAAATCTTTTTGTAACCAAATCCAGATTTAGACTTCTCCACAACAGTATCATGGACCTGCCTGTTGTGTTCCTTGGTCTTCATGATGCTATCTGCGCTTTAAACAGAACACTGAGACTATCACAGAGCAGATGCATTTATACGGAGACTTGATTACACACAGGAGACTTATATTTATCATCATCAGTCATTTAGGACAACATTGGATCATTCAGAGATCCTCAATTAACTTTTGGAGTGAGTTTGCTGCACTGAAAGTAAAGGGGCCGAATAATATTGCATGCCCCACTTTTCAGTTATTTATTTTTTAAAAAAGTTTAAAATAAGCAATAAATTTCATTCAACTTCACAATTGTGTCCCACTTGTTGTTGATTCTTCACCTTAACATTAAAATTTTTATCTTTATGTTTGAAGCCTGAAATGTGGGAAAAGGTTGACAAATTCATGGGGGCCGAATACTTTTGCAAGGCACTGTATATTACAAATGTTAAATACTATGATTCCCGTTGATCTAGATGTTACAACATATCCAACAACATCATTGTTCTAAAGGAGTCCCTTGAGAATGTATTCAGCCCCCTTGAATTTTTCAACCTTTTCCCACATTTCAGGCTTCAAACATAAAGATAAAAATGTTAATGTTATGGTGAAGAATCAACAACAAGTGGGACACAATTGTGAAGTAAAAGAAATGTATTGCTTATTTTAAACTTTTTTAAAAAATAAATAACTGAAAAGTGGAGCGTGCAATATTATTCATCCCCTTTTCTTTCAGTGCAGCAAACTCACTCTAGAAGTTCATTAAGGATCTCTTAATGATCCAATGTGTTCCTAAATGACTGATGATGATAAATATAATCCACTCGTGTGTAATCAAGTCTCTGTATAAATGCACCTGCTCTGTCATAGGTTCAGTGTTCTGTTTAAAGTGCAGATAGTAACTAGGGCTGAGCGGATCCGGACTATAAAAGTCCGGATCCGCGCGGTTTCAGTGCCGGACCTGGGCGCGGGAATCCGGGTGCATGATCCGGATTCGTCAATTAATAAAAATGAACAAAACAAGAAATAAATTAGATTTTCATACTTACCGAGACTCGGTGTCATGGCGGCACAGTTCTTCCATGTCGTGCATTCACTTCCTGTACTGTCCATCGCATACTAAAAGCTTTCCATGTTTTCCCCGCCCACTGGCTGTCCTCTCATCTGTAACTGGTTCCAGGCTGACGCGCCCCCAGCCTGTGAAAAGCTCTGTCTGCAGTCATCGCTTATAGCGGCTAAGTAATAGGCTGCACTCAGAGCTGGCAGTCGTGCTCTACGGCTGCTCTCTCTGAGATGTAGCAGAGCTGGATGTGTCGTCGTGGGACCTCCTGTGGATTACGCTGGACCTGGAGGGCTGTGTTGGGGGTTAATAAAGTGGTGAAGGAGGGTGCGTTTTGTACTTTATTTCAAATAAAAGATTTTTCTCTGTGTCTGTTTATTTACATTCACTTACAGGTTTGTGATGAGGGTATCTGATAGATGCCTGTGCCATCACAAACCTAGGGTTTAGTAGCAGCTATGCGCCACTATTAACCCCTGCTATTAACCCGATTTGCACTGCAATTGTTTTTAATGTGATGTATTTTAAAGTTTCTACTCATCGGGACATTGTCTATCTGTGTTTTCTATATCTTGCAATGTATGACATTTCAGTTACTATAGTTTATTAGAATCCCGCTGATTTTTTTTTTTAAATCACGCAGGCTAATCTAAAGACGATCATATGACATTACGGATATATATAAGGGCCATGTAGCAGCTCCATGTATTGTTGATTTTATCTGTAGTCATGATGAAGGAGGCTCCACAACAGTATCACGGACCTGCCTATTGTGTTCCTTGGTCTTCATGATGCTATCTGCGTTTTAAACAGAACACTGAGACTATGACAGAGCAGGTGCATTTATACGGAGACTTGATTACACACAGGTGGCTTATACAGTATTTATCATTATCAGTTATTTAGGACAACATTGGATCATTCAGAGATCCTCAATGAACTTCTGCAGTGAGTTTGCTGCACTGAAAGTAAAGGGGCCGAGATGTCTGTCTTCTTGCCACTCTTCCATAAAGGCCAGATTTGTGTAGTGTACGACTGATTGTTGTCGTATGGACAGACTCTCCCACCCCAGCTGTAGATCTCTGCATTTCATCCAGAGTGATGATGGGCATCTTTGCTGCATCTCTGATCAGTCTTCTCCTTGTTTGAGATTAAATTTTTGAGGGACGGCCGGGTGCTGGTAGATTTGCAGTGGTATGATACTCCTTCTATTTCAATATGATCGCTTGCACAGTGCTTCTTGGGATGTTTAAAGTTGTGGAAATCTTTTTGTAACCAAATCCAGATTTAGACTTCTCCACAACAGTATCATGGACCTGCCTGTTGTGTTCCTTGGTCTTCATGATACTATCTGCGCTTTAAACAGAACACTGAGACTATCACAGAGCAGATGCATTTATACGGAGACTTGATTACACACAGGAGACTTATATTTATCATCATCAGTCATTAAGGACAACATTGGATCATTCAGAGATCCTCAATTAACTTTTGGAGTGAGTTTGCTGCACTGAAAGTAAAGGGGCCGAATAATATTGCATGCCCCACTTTTCAGTTATTTATTTTTTAAAAAAGTTTAAAATAAGCAATAAATTTCGTTCAACTTCACAATTGTGTCCAACTTGTTGTTGATTCTTCACCTTAACATTAAAATTTTTATCTTTATGTTTGAAGCCTGAAATGTGGGAAAAGGTTGACAAATTCATGGGGGCCGAATACTTTTGCAAGGCACTGTATATTACAAATGTTAAATACTATGATTCCCGTTGATCTAGATGTTACAACATATCCAACAACATCATTGTTCTAAAGGAGTCCCTTGAGAATGTATTCAGCCCCCTTGAATTTTTCAACCTTTTCCCACATTTCAGGCTTCAAACATAAAGATAAAAATGTTAATGTTATGGTGAAGAATCAACAACAAGTGGGACACAATTGTGAAGTAAAAGAAATTTATTGCTTATTTTAAACTTTTTTAAAAAATAAATAACTGAAAAGTGGAGCGTGCAATATTATTCATCCCCTTTTCTTTCAGTGCAGCAAACTCACTCTAGAAGTTCATTAAGGATCTCTTAATGATCCAATGTGTTCCTAAATGACTGATGATGATAAATATAATCCACTCGTGTGTAATCAAGTCTCTGTATAAATGCACCTGCTCTGTCATAGGCTCAGTGTTCTGTTTAAAGTGCAGATAGTAACTAGGGCTGAGCGGATCCGGACTATAAAAGTCCGGATCCGCGCAGTTTCAGTGCCGGACCTGGGCGCGGGAATCCGGGTGCATGATCCGGATTCGTCAATTAATAAAAATGAACAAAACAAGAAATAAATTAGATTTTCATACTTACCGAGACTCGGTGTCATGGCGGCACAGTTCTTTCATGTCGTGCATTCACTTCCTGTACTGTCCATCGCATACAGAAAGCTTTCCATGTTTTCCCCGCCCACTGGCTGTCCTCTCATCTGTAACTGGTTCCAGGCTGACGCGCCCCCAGCCTGTGAAAAGCTCTGTCTGCAGTCATCGCTTATAGCGGCTAAGTAATAGGCTGCACTCAGAGCTGGCAGTCGTGCTCTATGGCTGCTCTCTCTGAGATGTAGCAGAGCTGGATGTATCGTCGTGGGACCTCCTGTGGATTACGCTGGACCTGGAGGGCTGTGTTGGGGGTTAATAAAGTGGTGAAGGAGGGTGCGTTTTGTACTTTATTTCAAATAAAGGATTTTTCTCTGTGTCTGTTTATTTACATTCACTTACAGTTTTGTGATGAGGGTATCTGATAGATGCCTGTGCCATCACAAACCTAGGGTTTAGTAGCAGCTGTGCGCCACTATTAACCCCTGCTATTAACCCGATTTGCACTGCAATTGTTTTTAATGTGATGTGTTTTAAAGTTTCTACTCATCGGGACATTGTCTATCTGTGTTTTCTATATCTTGCAATGTATGACATTTCAGTTACTATAGTTTATTAGAATCCCGCTGATTTTTTTTTTAAAATCACGCAGGCTGATCTAAAGACGATCATATGACATTACGGATATATATAGGGGCCATGTAGCAGCTCCATGTATTGTTGATTTTATCTGTAGTCCTGATGAAGGAGGCTCCACAACAGTATCACGGACCTGCCTATTGTGTTCCTTGGTCTTCATGATGCTATCTGCGTTTTAAACAGAACACTGAGACTATGACAGAGCAGGTGCATTTATACGGAGACTTGATTACACACAGGTGGCTTATACAGTATTTATCATTATCAGTCATTTAGGACAACATTGGATCATTCAGAGATCCTCAATTAACTTTTGGAGTGAGTTTGCTGCACTGAAAGTAAAGGGGCCGAATAATATTGCATGCCCCACTTTTCAGTTATTTATTTTTTAAAAAAGTTTAAAATAAGCAATAAATTTCGTTCAACTTCACAATTGTGTCCCACTTGTTGTTGATTCTTCACCTCAACATTAAAATTTTTATCTTTATGTTTGAAGCCTGAAATGTGGGAAAAGGTTGACAAATTCAAGGGGGCCGAATACTTTTGCAAGGCACTGTATATTACAAATGTTAAATACTATGATTCCCGTTGATCTAGATGTTACAACATATCCAACAACATCATTGTTCTAAAGGAGCCTCAGAATAACCAGAAAAAATTATATATTTTTGAGGCTAATAACAAATAAAGCCAATATATAACAGCATAAATTATTTTAGTTATGCTTTGATGGCTATAGAAAACTTACAGTCCCTTGAGAATGTATTCAGCCCCCTTGAATTTTTCAACCTTTTCCCACATTTCAGGCTTCAAACATAAAGATAAAAATGTTAATGTTATGATGAAGAATCAACAACAAGTGGGACACAATTGTGAAGTAAAAGAAATTTATTGCTTATTTTAAACTTTTTTAAAAAATAAATAACTGAAAAGTGGGGCATGCAATATTATTCATCCCCTTTTCTTTCAGTGCAGCAAACTCACTCCAGAAGTTTATTAAGGATCTCTTAATTATCCAATGTGTTCCTAAATGACTGATGATGATAAATATAATCCACTCGTGTGTAATCAAGTCTCTGTATAAATGCACCTGCTCTGTCATAGGCTCAGTGTTCTGTTTAAAGTGCAGATAGTAACTAGGGCTGAGCAGATCCGGACTATAAAAGTCCGGATCCGCGAGGTTTCAGTGCCGGACCTGGGCGCGGGAATCCGGGTGCATGATCCGGATTCGGCAATTAATAAAAATGAACAAAACAAGAAATAAATTAGATTTTCATACTTACCGAGACTCGGTGTCATGGCGGCACACTTCTTCCATGTCGTGCATTCACTTCCTGTACTGTCCATCGCATGCAGAAAGCTTTCCGTGTTTTCCCCGCCCACTGGCTGTCCTCTCATCTGTAATTGGTTCCAGGCTGACGCGCCCCCAGCCTGTGAAAAGCTCTGTCTGCAGTCATCGCTTATAGCGGCTAAGTAATAGGCTGCACTCAGAGCTGGCAGTCGTGCTCTACGGCTGCTCTCTCTGAGATGTAGCAGAGCTGGATGTGTCGTCGTGGGACCTCCTGTGGATTACGCTGGACCTGGAGGGCTGTGTTGGGGGTTAATAAAGTGGTGAAGGAGGGTGCGTTTTGTACTTTATTTCAAATAAAGGATTTTTCTCTGTCTGTTTATTTACATTTACTTACAGGTTTGTGATGAGGGTATCTGATAGACGCCTGTGCCATCACAAACCTAGGGTTTAGTAGCAGCTGTGCGCCACTATTAACCCCTGCTATTAACCCGATTTGCACTGCACGAGGCCACCGGGAAGAGCCGGTAATGCACCGGGATTGTCACATCTAATAGATGTGACAATCCCGGTGCAGTACCGGCTCTTCCCGGTGGAAGAGCCAGTGAAAGACCCGGTCAAAACACCGTGTTTTTTTGTCAGGAGGTGTAGATTGGATGCGGGAATATGGTGTAAAAATTTCAGCACCAAATTTGCATCCCTTGGCCCAAAAATTTAAAAAAATTGAAAAAAATAAATTCTGCCAGCAGGTGGAAATTTAGTGCTAAAATCTGGTGCTGAAATCTGGTGCAGACAATTTCAGCACCAAATTTGCATCCCTTGGCCCAAAAATTTAAAAAAATTAAAAAAAATAAATTCTGCCAGCAGGTGGAAATTTGGTGCTGGTATCTGGTGCTGAAATCTGGTGCAGACAATTTCAGCACCAAATGTGCACCTCCTGGCAAAAAACCACGGCAAACAAGGCAGAAAAACAACCACGGCAATAATCCGTGGCAAAAAACGTGGCAAAAAAAATGCGTCAAAACACAGCGTTTTTTGCCAGGAGGTGTAGATTGGATGCAGGAATATCATGTAAAAATGTCAGCATCAAATTTGCATCCCTTGGCCCAAAAATTTTAAAAAAATAAAAAAAAATAAATTCTGCCAGCAGGTGGCAATTTGGTGCTGAAATCTGGTGCAGACAATTTCAGCACCAAATGTGCACCTCCTGGTAAAAAACCACGGCAAACATGGCAGAAAAACAACCGCGGCAATAATCCGCGTCAAAAACCGCGGCAAAAAAATGCGTCAAAACACAGCGGTTTTTTGCCAGGAGGTGTAGATTGGATGCAGGAATATCATGTAAAAATGTCAGCATCAAATTTGCATCCCTTGGCCCAAAAATTTTACAAAAAATAAAAAAAATAAATTCTGCCAGCAGGTGGAAATTTGGTGCTGAAATCTGGTGCTGAAATCTGGTGCAGACAATTTCAGCACCAAATGTGCACCTCCTGGCAAAAAACCACAGCAAACATGGCAGAAAAACAACCGCGGCAATAATCCGCGGCAAAAACCGCGGCAAAAAAATGCGTCAAAACACAGCGGTTTTTTGCCAGGAGGTGTAGATTGGATGCAGGAATATGGTGTAAAAATTTCAGCACCAAATTTGCATCCCTTGGCCCAAAAATTTAAAAAAATTAAAAAAAATAAATTCTGCCAGCAGGTGGAAATTTGGTGCTGAAATCTGGTGCTGAAATCTGGTGCAGACAATTTCAGCACCAAATTTGCATCCCTTGGCCCAAAAATTTAAAAAAATTAAAAAAAATAAATTCTGCCAGCAGGTGGAAATTTGGTGCTGAAATCTGGTGCTGAAATCTGGTGCAGACAATTTCAGCACCAAATGTGCACCTCCTGGCAAAAAACCACGGCAAACAAGGCAGAAAAACAACCACGGCAATAATCCGTGGCAAAAAACGTGGCAAAAAAAATGCGTCAAAACACAGCGTTTTTTGCCAGGAGGTGTAGATTGGATGCAGGAATATCATGTAAAAATGTCAGCATCAAATTTGCATCCCTTGGCCCAAAAATTTTAAAAAAATAAAAAAAATAAATTCTGCCAGCAGGTGGCAATTTGGTGCTGAAATCTGGTGCAGACAATTTCAGCACCAAATGTGCACCTCCTGGCAAAAAACCACGGCAAACATGGCAGAAAAACAACTGCGGCAATAATCCGCGTCAAAAACCGCGGCAAAAAATATGCGTCAAAACACAGCGGTTTTTTGCCAGGAGGTGTAGATTGGATGCAGGAATATCATGTAAAAATGTCAGCATCAAATTTGCATCCCTTGGCCCAAAAATTTTACAAAAAATAAAAAAAATAAATTCTGCCAGCAGGTGGAAATTTGGTGCTGAAATCTGGTGCTGAAATCTGGTGCAGACAATTTCAGCACCAAATGTGCACCTCCTGGCAAAAAACCACAGCAAACATGGCAGAAAAACAACCGCGGCAATAATCCGCGGCAAAAACCGCGGCAAAACAATGCGTCAAAACACAGCGGTTTTTTGCCAGGAGGTGTAGATTGGATGCAGGAATATCATGTAAAAATGTCAGCACCAAATTTGCATCCCTTGGCCCAAAAAAAAAATAATTTTGCCAGCAGGTGGAAATTTGGTGCTGAAATCTGGTGCAGACGATTTCAGCACCAAATGTGCACCTCCTGGCAAAAATCCATGGCAAAAATAGCAGAAATATAACCGCAGAAAAATGCGACAAACAATGTGTCAAAACACCACGGTTTTTTTGCCAGGAGGTGTACATTGGATGCAGGAATGTGGTGTAAAAATGTCAGCACAAAATCTGCATCTCTTGGCCAAAAAAACTGCGATTCTTCTGCTAGGACATGCAGGTCTGTGAACTCAGTGACCTCCACTTTAGGTCAGGTTACCTGCGATCACAGGTGAAGGACCGTGGGAACCTCCAGCTGTGACCGCAAATGAGCTGAGTGATGGCACCGCTCATTGCGCAGCTCATTCATTCTCTGGAGCTCACAGAGAGCGGTCGTGCCTCTCTCTGTGATATTCAGATGTAGCAGAGCTGAAGCGGCGTGGGACCTCCTGTGGATTACCTGGAGGGCTGTGTTGGGGGTTAATAAAGTGGTGAAGGAGAGGACGTTTGTATTTTATTCCAAATAAAGGATTATTCTCTGTGTCTGTGTTTATTTACTGTTATTTACAGGTTTGTATGATGCAGGTATATGATAGACTCCCCTGCCATCACAAACCTAGGGTTTAGTAGCAGCTGTGCACTGCTATTAACCTCTCATTACCCCGATTGGCATCGAACCAGGCCACTGGGAAGAGCCGGTATCGCACCGGGATTGTCACATCTAATAGATGCGGCAATACCGGGCGGTTGCGGGCTGGAATACCAGCCCCCAGCCGGCGTTATCATGGCTGGGGATAAAAATGAGGGGGAACCGCACGTGTTTTTTTTTTCAATTATTTATTTAAATAATAATTTAAAAAAAAGCCGCATGCAGTTTCTCTTATACTGTAGTCACACATGTGAGGAACTCGCGCAAGTCTGCCATGGCATCACCTGGCAAAACCTTGCACGTATGACTGGATACACAGCACAGATACAGCCCGACAGCTCGGGCTGCAGCCGTGGGCTATATCTGTGTAACGATTGTTTATTTTTTACCACGATACTAATCCGCACACACTTGCACTGCTTTCCCCGCCCACCGGCCATTCTGGCACCTGTGATTGGTTGCAGTCAGCTGACACGCTGACACTCAGGGTGGGGGCGAGTCTAGCTGCAACCAATTGCACGCGACGGTGGGTGGGTAAAACAATGAATATTGAATTGTAAGTTCCGGAAGGTAAAAGCATGACCTGGAAGGAGTGTGCCGCCATTACAGCGCCTCAATGAGTACACTGCACTCGCTCCCACCCCCCTATTCCCTCCACAAATGTTTTTAATCTCTGAATTCCGGTCCCCAGTGACTTATATGGGCACCGGATTCCGGAGCGGAGCGGACTCTTTTTAAAATCTGGCAGTGATTCGGCGGTCCCGGATTTTTGGGCGTTTGATCAGCTCTAATAGCAACATAAAGACCAAGGAACACAAAAGGCAGGTCCGTGATACTGTTGTGGAGAAGTTTAAAGCTGGATTTGGTTACAAAAATATTTCCAAAACTTTAAATATCCCAAGGAGCACTGTGAAAGCGATCATATTGAAATGGAAGGAGTATCATACCACTGCAAATCTACCAAGACCCGGCCGTCCATCCAAACATTCATCTCAAACAAGGAGAAGACATCAGAGATGCAGCCAAGAGGCCCATGATTACTCTGGATGAACTGCAGAGATCTACAGCTGAGGTGGGAGAGTCTGTCCATAGGACAACAATCAGTCGTACACTGCACACATCTGGCCTTTATGGAAGAGGGGCTATTTCTCAAAGATATCCATAAAAAGTGCTGTTTAAAGTTTGCCACAAGCCACCTGGGAGACACACTAAACATGTGGAAGAAGGTGCTCTGGTCAGATGAAACCAAAATTTAACTATTTGGGCACAATGCCAAATGATACAGTTAGGTCCAGAAATATTTGGACAGTGACACAATTTTCGCGAGTTGGGCTCTGCATGCCAGCACATTGGATTTGAAATGAAACCTCTACAACAGAATTCAAGTGCAGATTGTAACGTTTAATTTGAAGGTTTGAACAAAAATATCTGATAGAAATTGTAAGAATTGTACACATTTCTTTACAAACACTCCACATTTTAGGAGGTCAAAAGTAATTGGACAAATAAACCAAACCCAAGCAAAATATTTTTATTTTCAATATTTTGTTGCGAATCCTTTGGAGGCAATCACTGCCTTAAGTCTGGAACCCATGGACATCACCAAACGCTGGGTTTCCTCCTTCTTAATGCTTTGCCAGACCTTTACAGCCGCAGCCTTCAGGTCTTGCTTGTTTGTGGGTCTTTCCGTCTTAAGTCTGGATTTGAGCAAGTGAAATGCATGCTCAATTGGGTTAAGATCTAGTGATTGACTTGGCCATTGCAGAATGTTCCACTTTTTTGCACTCATGAACTCCTGGGTAGCTTTGGCTGTATGCTTGGGGTCATTGTCCATCTGTACTATGAAGCGCCGTCCGATCAACTTTGCGGCATTTGGCTGAATCTGGGCTGAAAGTATATCCCGGTACACTTCAGAATTCATCCGGCTACTCTTGTCTGCTGTTATGTCATCAATAAACACAAGTGACCCAGTGCCATTGAAAGCCATGCATGCCCATGCCATCACGTTGCCTCCACCATGTTTTACAGAGGATGTGGTGTGCCTTGGATCATGTGCCGTTC